>NC_086001.1:6691544-6991544 GCF_030014385.1 Trichomycterus rosablanca | reverse complement strand
ATAGAGGCAGTGTATGGGCTATAGTGGCAGTATAAGTATATAGAGGCAGTGTATGGGCTATAGTGGCAGTGTATGTACATAGAGGCAGTGTATGGGTTATAGAGGCAGTGTATGGGTTATAGAGGCAGTGTATGGGTTATGGTGGCAGTGTATGGTTTATAGTCGCAGTATAAGTATACAGAGGCAGTGTATGGGCTATAGTGGCAGTATAAGTATATAGAGGCAGTGTATGGGCTATAGTCGCAGTATAAGTATACAGAGGCAGTGTATGGGCTATAGTGGCAGTATAAGTATATAGAGGCAGTGTATGGGCTATAGTGGCAGTGTAGGTATATAGAGGCAGTGTATGGGTTATGGTGGCAGTGTATGGTTTATAGTGGCAGTATAAGTATATAGAGGCAGTGTATGGGTTATGGTGGCAGTGTATGGTTTATTGTCGCAGTATAAGTATACAGAGGCAGTGTATGGGCTATAGTGGCAGTATAAGTATATAGAGGCAGTGTATGGGCTATAGTGGCAGTGTAGGTATATAGAGGCAGTGTATGGGTTATGGTGGCAGTGTATGGTTTATAGTGGCAGTATAAGTATATAGAGGCAGTGTATGGGTTATGGTGGCAGCGTAAGAGGTATAGAGGCAGTGTATGGGCTATAGTGGCAGCGTAAGAGGTATAGAGGCAGTGTATGGGCTATAGTGGCAGTATAAGTATATAGAGGCAGTGTATGGACTATAGTGGCAGTATAAGTATATAGAGGCAGTGTATGGGCTATAGTGGCAGTATAAGTATATAGAGGCAGTGTATGGGCTATAGTGGCAGTGTAAGTATATAGTGGCAGTGTAAGAGGTATAGTGGCAGTGTATGGGCTATAGTGGCAGCATAAGTATATAGTGGCAGCGTAAGTATATAGTGGCAGTGTATGGGGTATTATGGCAGTTTAGAAGGTATAGAGGCAGTGTAAGTATATAGAGGCAGTGTATGGACTATAGAGGCAGTGTAAGTATGTAGTGGCAGTGTATGGGCTATAGTGGCAGTGTAGGGGGTTTAGTGGCACTCTACAAGCTATAGCGGCACTGTACGAGCTATAGCGGCACTGTACGAGCTGTAGCGGCACTGTACAAGTTGTAGCGGCACTGTACGAGCTGTAGTGGCAGTGTAGGGGGTATTGGGCAGTATGGGTGTCCTGTAAGGGGTCTGGGGGCAGTTTGTGACTACCTTAAATATCTTGTGTTAGTTTAGGGGGATAAAGGTTGGTTTGGGGGTAGTTTAGGGGTGTCAGCAGTTAAGAGAAGTATGGGGGATTGATAGGGTGTTTGAAGGGTGATGTAGGGAGCTCGATGGAGGTGGTGAGAATGGAGGGGGAGTGTGGGAAAGTTGGGGTAAAATCCATAAACAAAATCACTGAGTTTTACAGTGGAACAGGAAGTCATAAGCACACACACACACACACACACACACACAGGGAATTGCTGTATGTTGAATAAATAAGTGACACAAGGGATGAAAGATAAATCAACACTATATGTCAACCAAAGACATCGTCTAAAATAAAACCAGAAGCAGTACACAGAAGAACTTTTTTATTTGAAGCTTTAACAAACACTTGTTTGTTTATATTTGTAAGTACGCGTATGAAATATATATTTTTTGTAAATGTGAAGTGTATATTTGCACCCTGACCCCAGCTTGATATGCATTTTATTGTACTGTACACGTGTACATTTATATATGATAAATAAAGCCGCTCCATCAGTAGAATGAACCTAAACACTGTATAAATAAATCAATTATGAATGAATACAGAACTGAGTTACTGCAAAACTCTTTCCATGCAACAGAACTGTACACGTATCCCTTAAGTAGATAGATAGTCAGTATTTTGGTTGTTCCCATGAACTCTTCATCTCTAGTGACCTGCCTCATCCTCTATTTATAACACACACACACACACAGTGGAATTTTCCATCTGAACTTCATGGTTCACACTTTTTCAACCACTCATCCAACATATTTATGTCAAACCCTTAAAATAATTTTTTATCTGAACATTTTTGGCCTTAAACCATAATGTTTCAATCCATTTTCTAATATTACAAATAATTAATTAAATTAATTAATTAATTAATCTATTCATTAAAAATAGATTTTTTTTAATCTAAAACACTCATAAAATAATAAATAATAAAAAATAAAATCTGATTCGTAAATGTGGATTAGAATATCAGTAGGTGAGTGTTTTTCTGAATGTGATTAGTAAATGTAGGTGTATCAGTAAGTATCTGCACTGTTTGTACACACTTGTGTTAGCAAAGCTCTGTTGCACTCTGGGACAGAAGCATGTTCACTGCTGTGTTTCATCATCTTTCCTATTAATAACACTGTTTAATCATTTATAACCTGTAGGAATTGTCATGCACTCTATACAAAACTTCAGCTGCTCAACAGTCTTTGGTCGCCATTGTCTAATTCTGTTCTTTATGATGGGTCATACATTTCAATTGGAGACAGACCTGGACTGCAGGCAGGCCAGTCAAGCACATGCACTCTGTTTCTACAAACCCCATCCTGCTGAGTAACCTAAATAAAGCTTCGCTAAGAGACAAAAAGCAACTCCATTGATACAAAATGTGCTGAATTTTTATTTATGCTTTATTTATCAGATACACACGTACAGTACAATGAAATTCTTTTTCTGCAGTATCCCAGCTTGTTCGGAGGCTGGGGTCAGACTGCAGGGCCAGCCATTGTACGCCGCCCCTGGAGCAGACAGGGTTAAAAGTCTTGCTCAACCTGGATTTGAACCGACAATCTTCCAACTAATAGCCCAAAGCTCTAACCACTAGGCTACCACTGTTCACAAAGAGCAATCAGCCAAACTGAGGTCAAATAAAGACTACATAGTACTGGTCTTAAAGAACAAGAACCAGTCACAAACCACTTCTCAAGAAGATAAAAAGGGCAAAATGCTTAGCACGGGCTGGGAAAACGTTAGCTGATAAATTCAAACTTGAGATTTGGCAGTAACAGAAGGGTTTATATAAGAAGAAGAAGAACTAGAAAGTGATATACTTTAACCTAAAGGTGTTTGTCCACTATGGTGTTGAGCAACTGCATCAAATGCACTTTAACCAAGAAGAACCACATAATTCTTCATAACTATGCTACTTTTTGTTTGTTTATTAGGATTTTAACGTCATGTTTTACACTTTGGTTACATTCACGACAGGAAGTTAGTTACTCATTACACAAGATTCATCAGTTCACAAGGTTATATCGAACACAGTCTTGGACAATTTAGTGTCTCCAATTCACCTCACTTGCATGTCTTTGGACTGTGGGAGGAAACCGGAGCACCCCCACGCAGACACGGGGAGCACATGCAAACTCCACATGGAAAGGACTCGGACCGCCCAACCTGGGGATTGAACACAGGACCTTCTATGTTTTCTTTATGCATTTTCTCCCCTTTTTCTCCCTTTTAAAGGCATCCAATTGCCCGATTGCGTCATGCTTCCTCTCCACCAATGCCGATCCCTGCTCTGATTGAGGAGAACGACGCTAACCCACGCCCACTCCGACACATAGGCAGCATGTTATCACCTGCACTTTGACAAATGCAGTGCAGCTCAGCGTTGTGTACAGAGAGACACACCCTGAGAGCACTCTTTTCGCATCTCTGTGCAGGCTCCATCAATCAGCCAGCAGAGGTCATAATTGCACCAGTCATGGGAGAGAGACCCCATCCGGCTTAGTCCCGCCCATATCTGAACAACAGGACAATCTTTATTCATGTGGCCGCTCAGCCTTAGCCGGTAGGCAGAGCTGAGATTCAATATGATGTATTCGAGATCGCTCTGGTTCCAGCGTGTGTTTTTACCACTGCGCCACCTGAGCGACCCCACACCTTCTTGTTTATATCTTTGTGAAGGACTCATGCTGCAGCAGGATAATGAAGACCAAGGAGTGCTGACTGTCATGGACCTCCACAGTACTAAGATCTAAACCCCATTTATGGTGGCAGCTAAAGACAGAAAAAGCCAAGAATTCAGTAACACTGGAATATTTAAATATTGTGAAATCATACTGGGAAATTGTGAATTTTGCTTGTGAGGGGTCATTCTGTCATTATAGGCAAAAGCAATTAGATACCGGCCATTTTTTGGCCAGTCGGGCATCAACATACAGACCGGCATCCGTTCTGGGGTTTGTTACTACACCGTGGTCGGTGATTCCACAGAAGACAGACCCGCCGCGACCATGACCAGGATAAAACCGTGCTAAGATAAAAATAAAATATAATTAATGTGTAACATGACTGATGTTGTGAAGTAGAATCTTATTGAACTTTCTCTCTGTGTTTCTGCAGGTTGCATCATCATTTCATTATTCAGAGCTGGCAATTGTACAGAAGAAGCAGAACGGCGAGAGCGTGCACCGACTGCACAACCGCAGCTGACTTCACTGCTCAACCTGACTGCACAACTGGACTGCATGACTGTACAGTTACACAACCCAAATGCACTGCACAACTACACAACCTGACTAGATAGATGGATTCACTTTATTTATCACCAAGGAGAAATGTAGGACTACAGTGCACAACTGCACAACTACACAACCTGACTAGATAGATGGATTCACTTTATTTATCACCAAGGAGAAATGTAGGACTACAGTGCACAACTGCACAACCACACAACCTGACTAGATAGATAGATTCACTTTTTGTATACCCAATAGGATATTTGGGACCACAGTGCACAACTGCACAACCTCACAACCTGACTTCATGGCTCCACCACACAACTCAAGAATATTGAGAGAGTAAATCTGACCATACAACACAACTGGACAGCATGACTGTACAATTACACAACCCAGCTGCACTGCACAACTACACAACCTGACTAGATAGATGGATTCACTTTATTTATCCCCAAGGAGAAATGTAGGACTATAGTGCACAACTGCACAACCTCACAACTCAACTTCATGGCTCAACCATGCAACCCAAGAATAGTGAGCGTGAACCAGCAGAGCTCAATCTGACCATACAACTGCACAACTGGACTGCATGACTGTCCAACTATACAACACAGCTGTACTGCATCACACAACCTAGACTAGATGGATTAACTTTGATTATCCCCAAAGAAATATGTAGGACTACAGTGCACAACTGCACAACCTCACAACCTGATTACATAGAGAAGATTCACTTTATTTATTTCCAAGGAGATATTTGGGACTACAGTGCACAACTGCACAACCTGAATGCACTGCACAACCTCACAACCTGACTTCATGGCTCAACCATGCAACCCAAGAATAGTGAGAGTGCAAGAACTGGACTGCAATGCACAACTGCACTACATGACTGTCCAACTACACAACCCAGCTGTACTGCACCACACAGCCTGACTAGATAGATAGATATGCAGCAGAGCTTAATCTGACTGCCCAACTGCACAATCAGACGACCTGAGCACACAAGTACCAGCCTAACTGCACCAGTGCAAAACCCAGCTGCACCAAAAAACCCGACATGTAACCAGTTGCCCTGCTAAAATGTAAAACACCACTCCAGAATACTGGGGCGTTTGGGTGGTGCAGTGTTAAAACACATTGGCCCACCAATGCTGATGCTATGGGCGAGCCGGGCACCTACACAAACATTAATTGTCTGCGTCCAGGGAATGCAAAACAAAGGGATTTCTATATGTTGCTGCAATTGCGGCCACTGCTGGCTGGTTGATGGCGTGACCCTCAGTGTGCGACTCTCCAAACGCGATACTGATCCCTATATGATCAGCACTGATGTCAGTAACGCGTTACTTAGTAACGCGTTACTCTAATCTGACCACATTTTTCAGTAACAAGTAATCTAACAAGTTACTATTTCCAATCCAGTAATCAGATTAAAGTTACTTATCCAAGTTACTGTGCGTTACTATTTTTGCCGTTTGACGTCTGGCCTATGCAACAATTAAGTCACGAGCTGCGTCCGAAATCGCATACTTACAGAGTATGCACTAGATTGGAGGAAGTATGCACTACTCGGCCGGTAAAGAAGTACAGTACATACTTTCAGTACAGAAGTATGCAGTATGCACACAACACCGCTACGTACTACACGTGGGGACGTGATGACGTAATATCACCATAGTTACAGACTCATTACAAACCCCACTCGCCAAAATTTTGGATATTTATCGTCTTTTTGTTATTTATTTGTCTTTAAAAATTTTATTTTATTTATCTTACTTACACTTGTGAACAGAGGACTCCGTTTTCCGCGTCTTCTTCGTTTCTAATTCCGCTTAAATCGCCTACGCAGCTCCAGTTGCATTACGGCAGCTGCTGAATGTAACTAATAAAGTAACTTGTAATCTAACTTAGTTACTTTTAAAATCAAGTAATCAATAAAGTAACTAAGTTACTTTTTAAAGGTAACTATGCCATCACTGATGATCAGTGCCTCAAGTGGGTGAAAAGAAGCAGTTGACAACTGCACATGTGTTGGAGGGAGCGCGTGTTAGGAAGAGCCCTTCTTGGTCAGGGTCCAGGTCCGGGTCTGCAGCAGTAGAGGAGGCATAATTGGATAATCGGATACGACTCGATTTGGAGAAAAAAGGGAAAATGCATAAACAGACTTAAAAAAGGGACGGAAAATATCCGAATCCCCCTAACACCCTTATGAAAAGTGTTTTGCACCCCTAACTAAATTGCTAGTGGCAGCATCATTAGCAACACTGACTATATCTAGACACTTCCATAATTAGATAATTTTTTTACAACACTGTGGGCAAATTCTAGCTCAAAATTTGGCGTGTTTATGCTCCTTTTGTTTAATGATCTGAAATCATTTAGGGTAACAAAGGAATCAAGGGGGCAATTACTTTTTCACAGCACTACATTTCAAATGCAAAGCAAGTTTGGGTTCATCTTCCAACATCCTTTATTATTGTTTGAATAAGCAATAATGCAACACACACACACACACACACACACACACACAGAAAGAGAGAGAGCTGATAAACCCCCTAAATCAATTACACACTTTTAATCAGCTCCTCTCTGTGGGCGGAGCTTTTTTCCTCTCTCTGTTGCTATGGAGACACAGCAGCCAATCCACAAGCAGCTGTTTTTTTTGGGGACACTTTCTGTCTTATCACTCCCTATTCAGCCCATTTACTACACAGCGCCCCATTTCAGGAGATTTACTATTTTGCAGATTGCAAACCCAGTGATCCGGCTCTTTTCTGAAATCCCAGAATGCCCTGCAGCTCAGTGTGCAAACATGGTATGGAATACCCATAATGCATTGTGGCATGTGAAGATGGGATGTGTTGTATGTAGTGAATACAGATATAAAAGCACATTGTTTGGGATGTATTAAATCTATCCATTTGTACTCTCAACCCTCTGTGATTGGCTGATACATGTAAACATTGGTATGCTCTTCATTAAAACTTCAACCCTGGTGAATGATTTGTCAGGCGTGCCCATGTGGATCGCATCAGGACTTCATGGTTTGGTCTGCATGGTTGTTTCTACTGGTGAAACTGGATAAGAGTCTTTGCAGGGTGACACGGTGGGTAGCAATGTCGCCTTACAGCAAGAAGGGCCTGGGTTTAATTCCCCAGCTAGACGACCAGGGTCCTTTTATGGTGGGGTTTGCATGTTCTCCCTGTGTGTTTCCTCTGGATGCTCCGGTTTCCTACCATGACATGCAGTCAGGCCAACTGGAGCTACTCTGGACTGGCAACCTTCCACTGTGACCCTGACCAGTGGTAACACAGACAATAAGTGAAGAATCTTTACAGTAACTGCTGCCTGCAGCCCTAATAAACATAACAAATTAAGATTCTAATTAATTATAAATTAAATATTAAAGGCCGCTCAGGTGGCGCAGCGGTAAAAACACACGCTGGAACCATGCAGAGCTGGGATCTCGAATACATCGTATCGAATCTCAGCTCTGCCTGCCGTCTAAGGCTGAGCGGCGACATGAGCAACGATTGGCCTGTTGTTCAGATATGGGCGGGGACTAAGCCGGATGGGGTCTCTCTCCCATGACTGGTGCAATTACGACCTCTGCTGGCTGATTGATGGAGCCTGCACAGAGATGGGAAAAGAGTGCTCTCAGGGTGTGTCTCTCCGTACACAACGCTGAGCTGCACTGCACTCGTCAAAGTGCAGGTGATAAGATGCATACGACATGCTGCCCACGTGTCGGAGGGGGCATGGGTTAGCTTTGTTCTCCTCAGTCAGAGCAGGGATAGGCATTGGTGGAGAGAAAGCATGACGCAATCAGGCAATTGGACGCACTAAAAGGGAGAAAAAGGGGAGAAAATGCATAAACAAAAAAAATATAGACAAATAAAAATTACATATTAAAGATCCTGAGATCACTGATTTTTTTTTTTTTCTAGTTGTGCATCTTTTCTCCTGCATGAGGCGAGTTCAAATGTGGATCAGCTTTGCGTACAGCTTTGGATACTCTGTGGAGGCGCCATCAACCAGCCAGCAGAGGTCATAATTGCATCTGTTATGAGGTCCCGGCTCCGGCCCCCACCCTGTATGAACAACAGCCAATCGTTGTTCATGTAGCCGCCCAGCCCAATTGGATGGCAGAGCCGAGTTTCAAAGCTGTTTTACCAAAAAATCGAATCAAATCAAATCAAGGTTTATTTGTCACATACATGGTCATACACAGTACAACTGGCAGTGAAATGCTTTAGTGACTGCTCCACCACAGTAATTACAAAAACTACAAAATAGTTAAAAAATATATTATACAAAAAATATAGAATGTTTTTAAAACTGGTTTTTGGTTTTTACCACTAAGCCACCTGAGCGACAGATCACTGATATATTAAGAAATCATGGTTGGAATTAAATTAATTATTTATTCTTCTGTTCTTGCTTACATTTTTTGGTTTGGTGCATTTAAAAATGACCCTTTGGCTACTTGACATCCAGACGCCAGTTCTAAAGACATGCTTGTTGTAGTGGTGTTTTTGGTGTGTGATTTGAGACACAGCCAGGAGCTGGTGGCTAGGTTTAATATACATTATAAAGAGCTTCACTGATTATCATTGTACACATGACTCTGTGTTTCTACAGAAACAAAGATGCTTAATTTGTAGTCAAACCAGATGCTAACGAGAAGGCATGCACACACTAACACACACAGGAGCTCATTTACATGTTGGGACACACCAAAAGGATACTATATACATATACATACCATAACATTAAAACATTAAAACCACCTTCCTGGTTCTACACTCACTGTCCATTTTATCAGCTCCACTTACCATATAGAAGCACTTTGTAGTTCTACAACTACTCATTGTAGTTCATCTGTTTCTCTGCATGCTTTATTAGCCCCCTTTCATGCTGTTCTTCAATGGTCAGGACCACCACAGGACCACCACAGAGTAGGTATTATTTAGGTGGTGGATCATTCTCAGCACTGCAGTGACACTGACATGGTGGTGGTGTGTTAGTGTGTGTTGTGCTGGTATGAGTGGATCAGACACAGCAATGCTGCTGGAGTTTTAAAACACCTCACTGTCACTGCTGGACTGAGAATAGTCCACCAACCAAAAATATCCAGCCAACAGCGCCCCGTGGGCATCACCCTGTGACCACTGATGAAGGTCTAGAAGATGACCAACTCAAATAACAGCAATAGATGAGCGACCGTCTCTGACTTTACATCTACAAGGTGGACCAACTAGGTAAGAGTGTCTAATAGAGTGGACAGTGAGTGGACACGGTATTTAAAAACTCCAGCAGCGCTGCTGTGTCTGATCCCCTCATACCAGCACAACACACACTAACACACCACCACCATGTCAGTGTCACTGCAGTGCTAAGAATGACCCACCACCTAAATAATACCTGCTCTGTGGGGGTCCTGTGGGGGTCCTGACTATTGAAGAACAGGGTGAAAGCAGGCTAAAAAGTATGCAGAGAAACAGATGGACTACAGTCAGTAATTGTAGAACTATAAAGTGCTTCTATATGTTAAGTGGAGCTGATGAAATGGACAGTGAGTGTAGAAACATGCTTTTAATGCTTGACCCATTGGAAGGTTGGTAGATTGTAGTTGAAAATGATCGGTTTTATCAGTTTTATCCTGGTCACGACTGAATTTTTTTAATTAGTTGTTTTATTTCAAACAACATTCAAAAGATCTTGATTCCAAAAGATCCAAAATTCCAAAAGTATGTAGACATGAATGCATGTGTCAAGCTAGATGTGTGAAGTTTCTCTCAGATCTTCACTCTCTATGTCAATGCTTTTCAAGTTCTCCTCAACCTGATGTATGTAACACATACACACACACACAACAAGTTTTTGTGTGTTGGAAGTTTCGGTGAAGTGGTGCTCATTAGTGAAATGGGGTTTTCAGAACCTCCAGCAGGAGAATACATTAATATCTAATTCTGTCTGTGTTAATCAGATTTATAATTTAAAATACAGAATGTGTGTGTTTTGTGCTGAGAGGGGAACAAAGTGTGATGCAGGAGTGAAAACTAGCACATTCACACCTGATCTGATCCACCTGGTGTTTATCTTTGGCTCTGTGTGTTTTATAATTGTTCGTTTAAACGTTCTAAAGCTTTTTAATGAATCAGAATGAATCGAATGATCGGAAAGAATCATTTCAATGAATCAGAAGCTCCACACACACTCACCCCTAACCAATAAAACCAATTACTTTCCCATGATGTGTGTTTCCAGCTACAGATCAACAGTATCAACAGTACACCAAATATACATTTAACATCATGTTTTACACTTTGGTTACATTCATGACAGGACACATAGTTACTGGTTACACAAGATTCATCAGTTCACAAGTTTAATATCAAACACCATCATGGACAACTTTGTATCTCTAATTCACCTCACTTGCATGTCTTTGGACTGTAGGAGGAAACCGGAGCTCCTGGAGGAAACCCACACAGAAACAAGGAGTACATGCAAACTCCACACAGAAAGGAACCCAGGAATCGATCCCAGGACCTTCATGCTGTAAGGGCTACCCACCGAGCCACCGTGCCGCCTCTATAAATAATTCATCAAGTATTTATGAGGGTTCTTCAAAACGTTTCCACACTTTTTACAATGGACATTGTCTCAAAGCAACTTTACAGAATCCAGGACCAACAGACCAAAAAGCCCCTGTTGAGCAAGCCGAGGGCGACAGTGGCAAGGAAAAATCCCCTTAAAAATACAGGAAGAAACCTTGAGAGGAACCAGACTTGGCAAGGACCCCCATCCTCCATGGGTGGCCTGGAGAATTACATTCACTATTCTACATAGTCACCTTACGCTCCCGCCCTCACCGCTTCCAACCAAAATATAAAAGTGAGGAAGCTTTTTGGAGATTCATCTAGTAGCTTCTAATTGAAATTTAACATCCCCATGTTTCCCGGTTCCTCTGGTTCTCCAAGTGCTCTGGTTCTCTTAGCCTACACTGCAAACCCAACTCACTCACTCTGATCTCCTGTCTTCATAGTCTTACTAGGTTTTGTCTAGTAAGACTAGTCTCCTGGTGTCCCTTAACTCCTGTTCTCTTAATATCCCTATGTACACTAGATCTAATTTCGATAGTCCTTCTCATTGTCATATCTCTCCTACTATCCAATGTTCCTCTTTATCTCCAAGTGTTCCCTGTTTAGTTCTCCTAGTCCAACTAATATTTCCATTTCTTGAACTTAGTTCTTATGGTGCACCTACTTTTAGCTCTTTTAGCTTTCCTAGTCTATCTAGCTCTTCTAGTCCCTCTAGGTCAGGGGTGTGAAACTCATTTTCACCGAGGGCCACATCTGCATTATGGTGGCCCTCAAAGAGCCGATTGTAACGTATCCTGCTGTGATTGCAGTTTGCCTTTTAAGTCTTGGACCATTTGTTGTTTTTCCTGGAGGCTAAATTCTGTGTTTGGTGTCAAAATGCCAAATTTATACTGTATATTTATAATGTATATCTACATTTATATTGTACTTCTTTACCACAGACACGGCCTCATAACACAAGAGACGTACCGGAACTTATGTTCACTTCCCAATCATTCATTAAATTACCTCTTCTGCTTAAATTTTCTCTTCTTCTACATTTTGGGATTATTTGTAAATATTTCTAAACATCACTTGTTGGAAAACCGCCTCAGTTAAACGCTGATGTTGAAACACTGCCATCTAGTGGCAAGATGCGGTCACTTTGTGGGTCACAAAATCGGCATGCATTGTGCGAGATGCAGTTTATGTACGATTTTACAGTGTATTTTAAGAATATCATATTGAGTTTGACACATGCGCTCTAGGTTATACTGATCACCTAATTCTTTGCATGCTTTAGTCTGCCAAGCTGTCCTTAGATCTCCAGGTCATGATGGTTTCCTAGTCTGACTAGTTCTCCAAGGTTTTCTACTTCTACTAGTATCATATCCATAAAGCTGTTTTGTCCATAAGCAGGATTTAGACAAAAAGTGCTTTCCTTTTTCCTTTTTTGCTTTCCAGCTGAGAGTGTGGATGTGCTGCCCAGCAACATGGATTGTAAAGACCTGGCGTGTTTTATGCCCAGTAATGGACTGGTGTGGAGTGGACCGGTGCCCCGTTCACGACGTCTTGCAGCTTGTGTTTACGAGAGGTGTCTGACCTACTGTGGCCTTGATCATGATCATAAATGGGTCTATATTATTATTCCTAACAAAGATTTAATGACTCAGTGTGTGTGTGTGTGTGTGTGAGTTAGTGATGTAATGGGGAAGTAACTGGGTGGGTGAGATGATTATAGAGATCAGACAGTGCTGAGATCAATCGGTGCATCAGATCTTTATCTCTTGTACACACACACACACACACACACACACACACACATATAAATGCAACAGGTCTGGTGTGTGTGTTTCCGTGTGTGTGTTCATATGTTACTGTCTCAAAAAAACAGCCCTCCACTCTATTGGCTCAGCCAAAATCTCAATGGACCAATCAGAGCGGAGCAACTTCACACTGACATCACACTATACACAGTACACAGATACAGAGAGTACAGCTCTGGTCAGAAGTTTACATACACTTGAAACGAGCATTTATTCCATGGCACGTTTGAGATTTAACTCTTCTCGGGAACTGTTCTATTCCAGCAATGTTTCCACTGTCTAGAATTATAAATTAAAATAATCAATTTAAATTCTACGTTTATTGTGGATTTGATTAGAATATGATGTGTCAAAAATATACATATGCACCTTAGATGATGAATTTGGTTGTGTAGAACGTTCTATAATGTCATTTAACTGTGAGGTATTGCCTCCATCAAATTTATTACCAACCACTGGTTAGTTCTCTGTGTCCATATAATAGGACTAGTCTAACTACACCCATTGAAATTACACACAATACTATACTATATCATTTTTTGCTAATAGGTCATTTGTTTAGATGGTCAGATGTAGTCCAAGAATCACCAAATAACAGCTGGAATAAATTAAATTGATGTTAGGTGAGTGTTCACAGTATTGCCTCCCCCTTATTTATTACCAACCACTGGTGGGTTCTCTGTGTCCATATAAATAGGACTAGTCTGACTGAAGCCATTGAAATTACATACAATACTGAACTATGTAATTTTTTGCCAAGAGGTCATTCCTTCAGATGTAGTCCAAGATTCATCAAATGACAGCTGGAATGAATTAAATTGATGGCAGGTGAGTGTTCACAGTATTGCCTCCCCCTAATTTATAACCAATCACTGGTGAGTTGTCTGTGTCCATATTAATAGGACTAGTCTGATTGTACCCATTAAAATTACATACAATACTGAACAATACTGTCATTTTTTGCTGAGGTCATTTGTTCAGATGGTCAGATGGAGTCAATAAATTCAGTTGATGTTAGGTGAGTGTTTACAGTATTGCCTCACCCTAACTAATAACCAATCACTGGTGTGCCCATATAAATAGGACTAGTTTGACTGAAGCCATTGCATTACATACAATACTGAACTATGTAATTTTTTGCTAAGTGGTCATTCATTTAGATGGTCAGATGTAGTCCAAGAATCACCAAATAACAGCGGGAATTAATTAAATTGATATTAGGTGAGTGTTTACAGTCAAGCAAGCTTTACACCCCCATAAAATATCCTGCTGCTGCTATTTTTGTGCTTTCTTTGTTTATGTGATCAGCAAAAAAATTCAGTTTCACGTTAAATAGCCAGTTTTGTTGCAAAAGCTCTTTTTGAACAGCAGTGTCTAAGCCTCTAGAAATGTAAAGCTTGCTTAATTCATAGCAAATCTGTCCATATTTCAGCTATTTTTGCAGAAAAAGAACATCAAAAATGCTGCAAATGTCAATTCTGCTTTCAAATACACGTCGTCTATGAATAAGTTGTAAAATTTCGACCTCGACTGTCGACCTCTTTTGATGAGTGGATTCAGCTGTCCAGCCGTCCATTCTTAACAGACAAGCACTGACTGTAAAATTGGTTGTCTGTCTTACTATGCCTCTTCTTCAACAAGTCAATTTGTAAAATGTACTAAAGCTGCTCTGGTTCTCACTGTTATTGTGAAGTAAAAATCAGTTTAGCAAAACATAAAAATCAACTGTGCTCAAAGAACTCACTGCGGAGTTCCAAACTACCCCTGGAAGCATTGAAAACATATGCTCATCAGGATCTTTAGAGCCCTAAAATTAAATTTAATTATGTATTTATATCTGAGTAGCCTCACATGAACAATAAATCGCCATGCATAAGTATTGTAAAGCAGCGGTCCCCAACCTTGTTCGCACCACGGACTGCATTCACGGACCGGCGGGGACAGAAGAATTTAAAATAAAATTATACAACGAGCATACTAAAAAACACAAAGTGCATACTGATACTACGCACCAATGAACCCTGAGCTTTTTTCGCTGCGAGACGCTCCCACCTAGAGGTGATAGGACACAATAACATCCAAAGTGTGTTCCTTATGTCCAGTCTATTCTGTAACTTTGTTTTGGTTGGCGTTACTACAGAAAATCCTGCTTTAAAAAGATAGGATGTTGGAAATGTTTATTGCTTTTGTAGCGATCTCTAATTGTTTATTCTTTCTGTTTGGCCTGATGGTTGAGGACCACTGTTGTAAAGCACATCACCACTAGATTCCATTCCATTCCAGGTAAATATGGGTTTGGACCCTCTTTAGCAGCCGTTATTAAAGCAATGGTTTGTAAAATCCTACTAATTTAGCATAAAGTATAAAATGGTTTGATGAAACGTTGGTATTATGGTTTGCCATGAACAATAAGGTCATAAATACTGTAAAGCTTGTGTGTGCCGATGTAAGAAACTCTATTATACCCCTGCCCCACACATTCACAACTCCTTATCTGGGTTTCCCCTCACCCTATGTCTTACGTTCTCATTGGCTGGAGCTCGATACAGCACTCACTGCCAATCACAACCTGATCACAACACTTTTTACACTACAGGATTTTGAGTCGCTGACAGGTCCAGATATTTAACATGCTAGATATATTCGAACACTGATTTGCCTCCAAGCTGGTACTCATGCAAAAATCATGTAGTGTATACTAGGCATTAATGTGGACAGACTTGGTGTACAGAGCCCTGATCTCAACCTCATCAAACACAATTGCGAACTGGAGCTTTGACTATAAGCCAGGGCTTAACGCCCAACATCAGTGTCCAACCTCCCCTCCAACTCCTTGCTGATCAATGGAAGTGAATCCTTATAGTGAAGTTTTAAAATCTAGGAAAACTAGCAACAAGGCAACATCAACTCTATAGTACTGTACAATGTGATACAAACGTTTACAAACGTCTAACCAACGAGCTACACCAATAACACCATTTTTTTGTCGCATTTTTCCCAGTTTTCCTCCCAATATTGTCATGTCCAACTACCTGATTGCATTTCGCTTCCTCTTTAATGCTGCTGACCCTCACTCCTGACCAAGGAGAGCCGTGACTAACACACGCCCCCCTTCGACAAGTGTGCAGTATTCGACTGCATCTTTTCACCTGCACAAGACAAGATAATACGGGGCTTAGTCGTGCACATGGAGAGTCACACACTCATCCCCATTATCCCTCACCTCTGATACAGGCGGCATCGATCAGCCAACAGAGGTTGTAGTTGCATTGGTTAAAAGGAATCCTCTCCGTCATCCAACCCTGATGGACAGGCCGATCATTGTCCGTATAGGTGCCCAGCCTGCCGGTAGCAGAGCTGACATTCACACCACCGGAGCACCTCCAAATAGTTTTTATTGTGCCATTATTGGTTTGGTGGTGTAAAAACTAATTTTATCATCATCCCATTACTGATGATACTAATATTTTTTTTAATAAGTAAAGAGATACAGTTTGACAGCATCTACCAGAAAGTACAGTCATCTCTTGCAAAGGTTAAAGAAAATAAAATATCAAAAAGGACAAATTATGCTGGAAAGACATTTGTCTGGCTGGTTAGTAATCCAACAACCTCCAAAATGTTCCAATAAAATATTGGCTTGGATGCTGTCATGTAATAAACAAGCGCCCACTTTATAATTGGCACAGTAAACCATGACTGAAGTTTGGTGCTGAGCACATGGACAAAAAAAGCAAAAGCAATGGCTTACTTTTGGGCATCTTCACTACACTAATGGTGATAAAACGCTCACTTGACTGTGGACAGTTGGCACAAATGATAATCACAAATGAAAAGTTGGGAGTTATATTACATTATTACAAATTAAATTATTCATCTAATTTGCTGTATGTACATTTTCCAGAAAGAGATCAAAAAGGATTTTTATTTTAATAGATAAAGTAGTATGTGATTCAATTATTCAATCACAGAAAAATAACATTTACAGAAATGACTGAAGTCCAACATTTAAAGCAATAGAATGCACGTCATTTACAAATGTTTAAACTGAACTGAAGTGAGCCCTGAAGTGACTAAGTATATATACAGAATGTGGTTTGGGACAGAGCCCTGTTTTTATATTCTGAAGGCCTCCCCTCCTCTCTTTCTTTCCTTCTCATGCTGGATATGGTTTATAAGTATTATATTGTGTATGGCAGAGTCCCAAAGTAGTTCTGTATAATTCAGGACAAACCAAGGTCATTAAATTCTGGATTCTCTCCACATTTCCTCCCTCAGTCTTCCTTTCACTTTTACATTTAATCAGAGGACTAAGTGTGAGCTCTTGTTTAATCTGAACTCATAATCAAATTGTACTTTTAATTTATTTTATACGTTATCCAATGATAGGAAAGAATAGAAAAGTAATTATATAGCATTTAAAACTGAGCTAATATACACGATATGGCCAAAAGTATTTAGATACCTGATCATGAGCTTGTTGGACATCCTATTTGAAAACCAAATGGTATTAAACGAGAGCGACCTTTATGTGATCACTTTTCTGAGAGGTACGTCTGTTAGAATTTTAGCCTAATCAGTCAAATGATTTGGGCATTAATATTGGTCAAGAAAGACTCAACTGATGTTCCAGTTTATGTCAAAGCTGTTTAGTGGGGCTGAGGTCAGGGCTCTGTGCAGGCCACTGGAGTTTCTTTAATCCATTCATGTCTTTATAAAGCTTGCTTTATGCACAGGGACACAGTCATGCTGGAACAGGAAAGGGCCTTCCATAAACTGTTGCTGCAAAGGTATAACTGATTTATAACACGTTTGCAGCTGATGTGGCTGAAACACATTAATTAAGCAATTAAAAGGGCTGTCCCAATACTTTTGCCAGTACATTGTATATTTAAAAATACATTTAGACAGCCTTAAACAGGTCTGCCATGAATTGCTGGAACACTGGTGACACTGTCTACAGTCAAGCAAGCTTGAAATCACCATGGGCTTAGAGGGTGCAAAAACTTTATTCTAGTTTAAAGTCTTGGGGCAGGGGTTTCTTTTTGCAATGCAGAGTTCCAGGAGCTTCTATTTCATGCCAGACCATGCCAGGGGCTTTCTGTGTGAAGTTTGCATGTTCTCCCCGTGCCTGCATGGGTTTACTCCGGGTGCTCCGGTTTCCTCCCACAGTCCAAAGACATGCAAGTAAGGTGAATCGGAGACACTAAATTGTCCATGACTGTGTCTGATATAACCTTGTGAACTGATGAATCTTGTGTAATGAGTAACTACCGTTCCTGTCATGAATGTAACCAAAGTGTAAAACATGATGTTAAAATCCTAATAAACAAACAAACAAACAGCGGTTAAGGCACAGGACTAGTAATTGAAAGGTCACTGGTTCAAGCACCACATCTGCCAGGTTGCCACTGTTGGGCCCTTGAGCAAGGCCCTTAACCTTCAATTGCTTGCAATGTATACAGTCTCAATTGTGAGTTGCTTTTGGAAAGGCGTCTGCTAAAGGCTGCAAATGTAAGTGAATAAAAACTACTTCAATTTCAAACATGGCTACCCAAACTTATATTCTTTCTGCATAAGCTCACAGTTTGGGTTTTCTATTTGACCTTGGCAAGAAGACTACTGTTCCATGTACAGCTTAATGCACACCCTCACCCTGTCAGTTAATGATGTTTGTTTATTAGTTTATTAGGATTTTAACGTCATGTTTTACACTTTGGTTACATTCATGACGGGAACAGTAGTTACTCATTACACAAGGTTCATCAGTACACAAGGTTATATCGAACACAGTCTTGGACAATTTAGTGTCTCCAATTCACCTCACTTGCATGTCTTTGGACTGTGGGAGGAAACCGGCGCACCCGGAGGAAACCCACACAGACACGGAGAGAACATGCAAACTCCACACAGAAAGGACCCGGACTGCCCCACCTGGGGATCGAACCCAGGACCTTCTTGGTATGAGGCGACAGTGCTACCCACTTAGCCACCATGCCGCCCGACAGTTAATGATAAACAATAAAAATAATTAATGTCAGTATAAATAAAGGACTGATATAAATCAATTAACATGCATAAAAACACAAGTCCAAATGTTACTCTCATCATGTATTGTAACACAATATTATTAATTGTATTTATTTTAGTAATATATATTGTATTTATTTTATTTTATTTAGTTACCCTTTAATCCTTTTGTTTATACTGTTTGACAGTCTTCTGCAAAAGCTTTGACACGTCTGGTTAAATTCCTTGTTTTGTTGACAGTAGAGACACACGTCGTCTACAGGGTATAAACCTAAATATGGCACATCTCCAAAATGTACAAAATAAATGTATACAATGGGTCATGTGCAAAAGACAAAAAAAAGCCACCACCAGCACCCTAAAGGAGGTAATGCATCTCCTGGTTTAGATCCAACAGAGGGGATTCCACTGTGAAGAGAGAGGATGAGATGTGAGCGCCCCCTACTGACTGTCTGTATAAAAGAACACAGGATGTACTTGCACTGTATTATCTCAGGTTTTCCTATGGTGTGGCCTCTCCCGGTCAAATGTCAAGTTTGTTAATTTTGTAAGTAGTGAATTTAGTAGTAAAATAGTAGTTAATTAAGTAAGGTAAGGTTTTGTTTTAGGTTTCTTTTTTTTTTTTTTACAGAAAACAAACATAAATAATGATCTTATTTCTTGCTTTGCTGAATTTACCACATTTATATTTTCAGCATTTAGCAGATGCTTTTATCCAAGGTGACTTACAGTACTGTGATAGTATACAGTCTAAGCAATTGAGGGTTAAGGGCCTTGCTCAAGGGCCCAACAGTGGCAACCTGGCAGTGGTGAGGCTTGAACCGGCAACCTTCTAGGCTACAACTGTCCCTCTGTATTCTGTCCTAGAATAAACCTTTACAAATTAAAATCTGCACATGACAGATTTTACGTTTTACTACATTTTATTATGTTTTAATTATTCAACTAGTTCACTAAATTTAAGAGCTGCTCTAATTCCAGCATCCTTGCAGAATATTTATTTAACTTATTACAATTATTACCATCACTCACTCACTTTCTTAACCGCTTATCCAGTTAGGGTCGTTGGGGTGCTGGAGCCTATCCCAGCTTTTCAATGGGTGCAAGGCACACAGTAATACCCTGGACGGGGTGCCAGTCCATCGCAGCGCAGACACACATGCACACACACACACACACCCATTCACCTATAGGGCAATTCAGTGTCTCCAATTAACCTGACTGCATGTTTTTGGACTGTGGGAGGAAACCCACGCAGACACAGGGAGAACATGCAAACTCTGCACAGAAAGGACCCGGACCAACCTGCCTGGGGATCCAACCCAGGACCTTCTTGCTGTGAGGTGACAGTGCTACCCACCGAGCCACCGTGCCACCCTAATTACAGTAGGTACAGTGGTAGCTCAGCGGTTAAGGTACTGGACTAGTAACCAGAAGGTTGCTGGTTCAAGCCCCACCACCACCAAGTTGCCACTGTTGGGCCCCTGAGCAAGGCCCTTAACCCTCAATTGCTCAAAATTGTGTTCAGTCATAATTGTAAGTCGCTTTGGATAAAAGCGTCTGCTAAATGCCGAAAATGTAAATGTAATTATTACCATCAAAGTCTAGCAATTAAATTAAAAATTCTACAGGAACACTGTGCCATGATCTAAAATTCAGGGTTATGTATACAGACTAATACATACAGCTGCAACAACTTCTAGACAAGGTCAAATAAAAATAGTTGGAAAATAATAGTTCATTAGTTGATCTGTGGTTTTATCCACACCTAATTAGGTAAATATCAAAACACTGTTGTCATGTTTTATTATTTATTAATTAGGATTTTAGCGTCATGTTTTAAACACTTCGGTTACATCCATGATAGAAACGGTAGTTACTCATTACACAAGATTCATCAGTTTAAGTTTAATGTCAAACACAGTCAAGGACAATTTTGTATCTCTAATTCACCTCACTTGCCGCGGAGAGAACATGCGAACTCCACACAGAAAAGACTCGGGGATCGAACCCAGGAGCCACCGTGCCACCCCCTTTTGTCATGTTTTAGCTACATTAGCATGTACATGCTGACATTCCACCGAATATGTTTTTTTGTTGTTTAAATTGTAAAATAGAAGATAACTCTGTAGCGCCCCTAGTGGCAGTATCCGTTAGTGTCAGTCCACCTGATTAATTTCCTGTAAATATTCAGTGAACTCAGGATCATGTATGATACATTCAGTCTGCATTATTTAGAAAAAAAGTTAAAAAAAAGAAGAAGCTAAAAATGCTTATTTTGTGATAAATATTAAATATACTGAATAACAGAACAATTATTATAATGTTGACACAATCTGTCCCAGCTGTAATGTAAGTCCCATGAAATCCCAGTTCTTCAACCAGCAGGTCATTCATCACACTTGTGTTTAGATAACACTTAGTTATCAGATATTAAAATCAGTGTTGGAGGACAGAAATATGGTATCAGTGTACACCTAGTGCTGTGGCCGGGAGCAAAAAATGAACCTGTCAGGGTGCCTGAAATTCATCCGGGCACCTTTACCCATAGTGCACTGCTGCATACATTTAGTGTATATATTGCTGTCTGGCACACAGAGCGGAGTTCTACTGCACATGACCTTCAAACACTGTGTGTGTGTGTGTGTGTGTGTGTGTGTATGTGAGAGAAAGATCAATACCTAGTTGGCAGGTTCTCCACCATGCTGAGTGTTTTGCTAATGAGGGTCAAACTTAAGAGACTCTGGTTTAAACTTTTAGCAACCAGGCTAATAAATGCAGCTAATGCTTAACCACACAGACATGGAGAGGTTATTTCAGGCCGTCTGCAGCTACAGCACTTCCTGTTTCTTTACCTAATCAGAGTGAATCACAAGGTGGTGACCTCGCTACCCGATTTAACTCAAAATGAATAGTTTGTAATGTGTCGCAAAACACCAGAGCTCACGTAGCGTGTTGGCTAGCTGAAACTGTACTGATGTAACACACTCACATTTCTAGGTGCACCTCAGAAAAAATGAAGCTAAATTCAACCAAAATGGTTTCCAAATTGTATACACTTTTAGGAGACATGTATTTAGATAGATAGATAGATAGATAGATAGATAGATAGATAGATAGATAGATAGATAGATAGATAGATAGATAGATAGATAGATAGATAGATAGACAAACAGACAGACAGATAGCTAGATAGAAAGACAGATAGACAGACAGGAAGATAGATAGACAGACAGACAGACAGACAGACAGACAGACAGACAGACAGACAGACAGACAGACAGACAGATAGATAGATAGATAGATAGATAGATAGATAGATAGATAGATAGATAAACAGACAGACAGATAGCTAGATAGAAAGACAGATAGACAGACAGGAAGACAGACAGACAGACAGACAGACAGACAGACAGATAGATAGATAGATAGATAGATAGATAGATAGATAGATAGATAGATAGATAGATAGATAGATAGATAGATAGACAGACAGGCAGATATATATATATATAAATATATATTAGGGCTGTCAAACGATTAAAATTTGTAATCGCGATTAATCTCAGAATTTCATATAGTTAATCGCGATTAATCGCATAAAAAAAAATCTGTGTAAATGTTATAGAAAACAAGGATTTTTAAGTGAAATGTTACAATTAAAATGGTGAACACATTTTATGCTAAATGTACTTATGTTAAAAACTGCTGGGACAAGAGAAAACTGTAAGGGAGTTTATTCACTCACATACTAGGCAGTAAATGTCAGATTGTAGGTTAGAATTTCTCCATCAGCAAACATTGTAGATCAGCGGTGCTTTAGGTGGGATAAGGCGTAGTTATTGTATCAGACTTGTCTGTGGTTGTATCGTGACGATGGTTTGATGGACGTTTCTACACGAAGTGAGTGTGTTTTGACCCTTTGGGGCTTCCATAGTTCATGAACTAACGTGCTCGACTCAGCTTTCCGGTATTCGGTACAGAAGAAGAAGTTAATTAAGTGTAATAAAGTGTTCTGCTCCCGACAACTTGTGAATATAGCGTGTATTTATTTCTTTATTATGCAAGTGCATCACTACCACGATCGGTTACATTATGTTAACAAACCGCAAATGAAAAACGGTGGCAAGTCCGACATTAAAATGTTTGTTCTACCAGTCAAGTGTCAACATGAACTAGAATTTGCGTTAATGGCACTAATTTTTTTAATCGCGTTAAATTGAGGTCGCGTTAATGCGTTATTATCGCGTTAACTTCGACAGCCCTAATATATATATATATATATACTGTATATACAGGTCCTTCTCAAAAAATTAGCATATTGTGATAAAGTTCATTATTTTCCATAATGTAATGATAAAAATTAAACTTTCATATATTTTAGATTCATTGCACACCAACTGAAATATTTCAGGTCTTTTATTGTTTTAATACTGATGATTTTGGCATACAGCTCATGAAAACCCAAAATTCCTATCTCAAAAAATTAGCATATCATGAAAAGGTTCTCTAAACGAGCTATTAACCTAATCATCTGAATCAACGAATTAACTCTAAACACCTGCAAAAGATTCCTGAGGCTTTTAAAAACTCCCAGCCTGGTTCATTACTCAAAACTGCAATCATGGGTAAGACTGCCGACCTGACTGCTGTCCAGAAGGCCATCATTGACACCCTCAAGCAAGAGGGTAAGACACAGAAAGAAATTTCTGAACGAATAGGCTGTTCCCAGAGTGCTGTATCAAGGCACCTCAGTGGGAAGTCTGTGGGAAGGAAAAAGTGTGGCAGAAAACGCTGCACAACGAGAAGAGGTGACCGGACCCTGAGGAAGATTGTGGAGAAGGGCCGATTCCAGACCTTGGGGGACCTGCGGAAGCAGTGGACTGAGTCTGGAGTAGAAACATCCAGAGCCACCGTGCACAGGCGTGTGCAGGAAATGGGCTACAGGTGCCGCATTCCCCAGGTCAAGCCACTTTTGAACCAGAAACAGCAGCACTGGACTGTTGCTCAGTGGTCCAAAGTACTGTTTTCGGATGAAAGCAAATTTTGCATGTCATTCGGAAATCAAGGTGCCAGAGTCTGGAGGAAGACTGGGGAGAAGGAAATGCCAAAATGCCTGAAGTCCAGTGTCAAGTACCCACAGTCAGTGATGGTCTGGGGTGCCATGTCAGCTGCTGGTGTTGGTCCAATGTGTTTTATCAAGGGCAGGGTCAATGCAGCTAGCTATCAGGAGATTTTGGAGCACTTCATGCTTCCATCTGCTGAAAAGCTTTATGGAGATGAAGATTTCATTTTTCAGCACGACCTGGCACCTGCTCACAGTGCCAAAACCACTGGTGAATGGTTTACTGACCATGGTATTACTGTGCTCAATTGGCCTGCCAACTCTCCTGACCTGAACCCCATAGAGAATCTGTGGGATATTGTGAAGAGAAAGTTGAGAGACACAAGACCCAACACTCTGGATGAGCTTAAGGCCGCTATCGAAGCATCCTGGGCCTCCATAACACCTCAGCAGTGCCACAGACTGATTGCCTCCATGCCACGCCGCATTGAAGCAGTCATTTCTGCAAAAGGATTCCCGACCAAGTATTGAGTGCATAACTGAACATAATTATTTGAAGGTTGACTTTTTTTGTATTAAAAACACTTTTCTTTTATTGGTCGGATGAAATATGCTAATTTTTTGAGATAGGAATTTTGGGTTTTCATGAGCTGTATGCCAAAATCATCAGTATTAAAACAATAAAAGACCTGAAATATTTCAGTTGGTGTGCAATGAATCTAAAATATATGAAAGTTTAATTTTTATCATTACATTATGGAAAATAATGAACTTTATCACAATATGCTAATTTTTTGAGAAGGACCTGTATATATATATATATAGACAGACAGACAGATAGATAGACAGGTAGACAGACAGATAGATAGAAAGATAGACAGTTAGACAGATAGATAGATAGACAGGAAGACAGACAGATGGATATCAGGATAGACTGTTAGATAGATAGACAGACAGACAAGTAGATAGATAGATGAATAGATGGATGGATAGACAGACAGACAGACAGATAGAAGGATAGACAGCTAGATAGACAGGTGGATAGATGGATAGATAAATGGATGGAAAGATAGACAGACACAGACAGACAGACAGATAGACATACAGATAGACAGAAGGATAGATGGATGGATGGATGGACAGAAGGATGGACGGACAGACAGATAGATAGACAGACAAAGAGACAGACAGACAGATATATGTGCAATGTCCTAATAGTCCTGTTAGTGACTCAGTGTAGCAGACTTAAGAACATAGAACATGGGTGTTATTATCCACAAACTTTAAAGAAGCTCCTGCGTTTGCCTTTTTATCCATGTGATCAGCAACCAACTTCAATAACTCTTTAACGCTTTAAGTAAAGTTTGGAAGAGAGGACACTTATTTTCAGGGCAGTTTGAAGCTCACTTTAATGGACTTTAGTGTCCCCATGTTTTTGCAGCTTCTTATTTACGGCAGACCTGTTTCTTTTTTATTGTTACAACTGACAATTAAGACAAATGTGCTCATAGTATTAGGTGACAGTTTGTACTTTCTTTTCAAAAAAATAAAACAATTGTTTTTACAAATGATCTTGAAGCATAAAGATGCCCCAGTGGCATTACTGAGATGTACAGACCTTTCCATTATAATGCTTGTGGCTTACTCTAATGGATATTCTAGCCCTATTTGTTAGAGTACAATGATAGCTTAAATAGCTTTGAAGATTTGGGCTCATTAGATCAAGAGAAATTAATGTTACAGCTTACAAAGCCATCCTAGATACCAACTGCATGTCAGTCTGAGGAACGGCCTTTTTTATTTTAGCAGAAAATGAGCTCCATAAAGAACTGGTAGGTGAAAATGGTGAGTAAAAACCTAACTGTGCAAAAGCCCTGACCAACATCTTTGGCATGAACTTGAATACCTCTTGCAAGTGTTGTTAGGTGTCCACATACTTTTGGCAATATGGTTGTAGCCTAGTGGTTAAGGTACTTGAATAGTAATCAAATGGTCACTGGTTTAAGCCCCACCACTGCCAGGTTGTCACTGTTTTTTTTTTTGTTTTTTTTTGATAAAAGCATCTGCTAAATGCCAAAAATGTAAATGTAGATTTGAAAGGAGATGAAGGTGTCCTCTTAAAACAACGAGGCTGTAGATGTACAGTATATGTAGACACACAGTGACCCCTACAGGCAGAAGTAAATGTATTTTTCTCTCAGTTTGGGTCCTGCTAGTCGGAGTGAGGGTTGCGTGAGCAGGTTGTGGTTATTTCATTTAATTATTGAATAAACTCTTCATCTCCTGCTCATTCATCCTCTCAAACACCTTCACATGGTCATGGCTCTTTTCTGTATTTCTTTTTAATTCTCTTTCAGTTCTTTCTCATCTGCTTATTTTTACATATTGGCACTTTTTACCTGCTCCAAAATTATCAGAAGTCTCTACTAGTATGTTCGAAAACCTAGTGAGCTGCCTTGCTGTCTAACTGCCTACATAGGCAGCTGCCTCAGTAGAGAGGATTCTAATAAGTCAATGACTTATAAGTCAGGTTATTCAAACGTGCTACTTAGACAGCGATTCCATCGGGTTTCACATTTAGCATTTAGCATCTTGCCATTCAAACCAATGGGATGGGGTGGCACAGCGCGCTAGCATGTCAACTAACATCTCCCTTCGTGTACCGAAAACGGTTAAATTTGCTGACAAGCCCGAACTTGCAAATAAAAACACTTGTGCAAGTTTATACAGGTTAAAAATCAATAAGAATTTATTTACGTTTGAAAATAACTGTTCGTTTCTCCGCACCCTCAGCCATGGTTTTTAAAAAATTTTTGTGAGAGAAGAGCTGCCGCACTGAATGCTGGGATTGCCTTGATCGCTAAGGACGCTTCCGATGCTCACTCGTTCTTGAGTCAAAATAACATTGACATTTTAAGATACCTAACTAGACAGCTTATTAAGGCATCTAGGATTTCGAACAGCCTCATCCTCGGGAGCGCGCGTAGGATGACGTAAAATGCTGTCTATGTAGAGAGCTCACTAGCTTTTCGAACACACCCAATGTCTTCCCTAAGGCGGGGTCACTAATTTAAGAGTTAATTGCAGGTTTGGGTTTAAGTTTACTGTTCACACTCATCTTTTCCAGGCAAGGGCCACACTGACCTCAGGTTAGGAAGATCCAACTACACTTCACCATTCATAGGTAAGTCTTCTCATTTCCAAGCCAGCTATGAGACATCGGGTCTGTCTGAAAAGCTAGTGAGCTGCCTTGCTGTCTACTGCCTACATAGGCAGCTGCCTCAGTAGAGAGGATTCTGATAAGACATTGACTTATAAGTCGGGTTATTCGGACGCACTAGTTAAACAGCAAGTTTAGACTCAGCAGTTTAGACTCAGTTTAGACTCAGACTCAGCTCGGACTTCCATCCTCCTTGGATGACCTGGAGAATAATTTGAGTGAATAGGAGGCAGGACAATTTAGTGGCTCCAAGTGGCCTGACTGCATGTCATTGGGAGGAAACCTACATGGACACAGGGAGAACATGCAAACTCCACATAGAAACAGCCCTGGCTGCCTGGCCTGGGAATCAAACACAGGCCCTTCTTGCTGTGATACGACAGCGCTACTGTACTACTCTACTCCCTTTTTTTATTACTTAGAAACAGTCCTGAGGTACTAAACTTACTGACTTGGGGCAGGTTCTCCCTCCTGATCTGAAAGGAACCAGGCCTGCTCATGCCTTCTCAATCAGCTGTAAAATGTAAAAGTGCCTTCTTTAGATTATAAGTCTGATACTGGGAGGAAACCTACATGGACACCGGGAGAACATGCAAACTCCACATAGAAACAGCCCTGGCTGCCTGGCCTGGGAATCAAACACAGGCCCTTCTTGCTGTAGTGTGACAGCACTAGACACTGTG
This sequence comes from Trichomycterus rosablanca, assembly GCF_030014385.1. Lineage (NCBI taxonomy): Eukaryota > Metazoa > Chordata > Actinopteri > Siluriformes > Trichomycteridae > Trichomycterus > Trichomycterus rosablanca. The sequence continues at coordinate 6,963,649 of NC_086001.1, read as the reverse complement.
CTACTCTAATCCCTTTTTTATTACATAGAAACAGTCCTAAGATACTAAAGTTATTGACCGAGGTTCTCCATCCACACCTCAAAGGAACCAGGCCCGTTCATGTCAACACCATATGCTTCCCAATCAGCTGTAAAATGTAACAGTGCATCCTATAGATCAGGGTTTTTCAAGCGACAATGCATCTTTCTCTGCTCAGCACAATCCGGTTCCACTGTGGTTTACAAGATTAGCATAAAGCCTACACAAGGGGGCTTTCGCGTATAAATTTATTTAATTATTATTATTTTTTCTCCCTATCGCTTCATACTGGACACCTGTTAATCCTCAACTGCATTAAAATCCTGTCTATAAATACATCAAACAAAAAACGGAGACAAAACACAAACCTGATGGAGTCAAACAAACAAACCTCACACAGATTTTATTTGATTTTTTCTATTGAAGTTGCCTGCTTGTTATGTCTATCTCTTAACCCATCTGTGCGTTTTCTTTTATCCCACCTCTGTTTTGTCTGTATCTGCAGGCTGTTTTGGTGGTGATAAATAATAAATCAGAACTAAGTTAAGGTGACATTTAGTGAAATATAAACACTTCTTACATGTCTCACCTCACTGGAGGGCGGCACGGTGGCTAAGTGGGTAGCACTGTCGCCTCACAGCAAGAAGGTCCTGGGTTCAATCCCCAGGTGGGGCGGTCCGGGTCCTTTGTGTGGAGTTTGCATGTTTCCTCCAACAGTCCAAAAACATGCAAGTGAGGTAAATTGGAGACACTAACTTGTCCAAGACTGTGTTTGATATAACCTTGTGTGTGAACTGATGAGTAACTACCGTTCCTGTCATGAATGTAACCAAAGTGTAAAATATGACATTAAAATCCTAATAAACAAACACCTCACTGGACACATGCTTGAATGTGTGTGTTTCTCCTGACCAAAACCAGGGGATGAACAATATGATGCAGTGTCTATTAAGTCTGGAAGGTGATGACTCACTCAGCTAAAAACGGCAAAAGCATCAGTATTGGTTATGTGTGTGTGTCGGATACACCTATCTGTCCATCTCTTCTACCACCAGTCTGTCTGACTATTTAGTGTGTGAATGTCTGGGAGGTTAAACACACACGACTAAGATCCTACCTAATTGACGGCCATAAAAGTCACGTCACAAACCGTAAAATAACCCTTTTCCTGTATATAATGATGTGCAATTTGCTGTGAAATTTAAACTTTAAGGTTTGTGTTTAGCGATTGAACATTTTTCATTTGCGTAGAATTCAGCTTGCTTATCAATTAATTTGCACGTTAAGGCGTCCTAGCAATCTTACGGCATGTAACACTGTGCTCCTATGTGCCACGCCCCCCTCTCCATGAGCACATTCAGTCAGAGAGAGCTCTGAGCCTCAAGCCTCAGGATTGGTCCTGGGATGCTAATTGCTGGCAGCTGCACCTCGCCTGGGAGAAGAAGCCTGGGACATTTAAGGAGGCAGCATCTCCTCAGACTTTGGGAACTATTGGACTACTATTTTGGTGTGGCTCTGTGTGGCTCTGTGTGGCTCTGTGTGGCTCTGTGTGGCTCTGTGTGGCTCTGTGTGGCTCTGTGTGGCTCTGTGTGGCTCTGTGTGGCTCTCGTCATGCTAAGTCATGTTTCTAGGTCATGTTAAGTCATGTTTCTAAGTCTTGTTAAGTCATGTTAAGTCATGTTTCTAAGTCTTGTTAAGTCATGTTAAGTCATGTTTCTAAGTCTTGTTAAGTCATGTTTCTAAGTCTTGTTAAGTCATGCTAAGTCATGTTTCTAGGTCTTGTTAAGTCATGTTAAGTCATGTTTCTAGGTCTTGTTAAGTCATGCTAAGTCATGTTTCTAGGTCTTGTTAAGTCATGCTAAGTCATGTTTCTAGGTCTTGTTAAGTCATGTTAAGTCATGCTAAGTCATGTTTCTAGGTCTTGTTAAGTCATGCTAAGTCATGTTTCTAGGTCTTGTTAAATTATGCTAAGTCATGTTTCTAGGTCTTGTTAAGTCATGCTAAGTCATATCATGCTAAGTCATGTTTCTAGGTCATGCTAAGTCATGTTAAGTTAAGTCATGCTAAGTTATGTTAAGTCATGTTAAGTTATGTTTCTAGCTCATCATGTTAAGCTATGTTACTAGCTCTTGTGTTTAGCTCTCGTTACTAGCTGGTGTGTTTAGCTCTCGTTACTAGCTCTCGTGTTTAGCTCTCATTACTAGCTATGTTACTAGCTCTTGTGTTTAGCTCTCGTTACTAGCTATGTTACTAGCTCTTGTGTTTAGCTTTTGTTACTAATAAACGTTTGTTAAACATCTCTGCGTGTGTGTCCGCCACTTCCGTCTCGCCTCTTAGCCCCGCGTGACACGGCAATTCAGTTTGCAATCGGTTAGTCAAAATGTCCAAGATGTCAAAGTCTAAAGCAGCTAAAAACACGACTCAGGGAACAGAGTTCGGAAAACTCCCAACCAATTCTTGTTGGGGGATTACCATCACACCATCGCTGTATGTCCTAGGTTTACATTCAACTATTAAGGTAGGCTGTGCTACGTATTGTAGCTTTCATTTATTCTATCATTCAATTTATGCGGGTAAATTAATAATAGCCACATTCATTTTTAAAATGTGTCTCTTTTCTTAAAAAATCTGTGAATTCTTTGATTAAAAAAAAAACAAAGTCCATGAAATTAAGCACATTTTCTTGTGAATTTATTAGGGTCCTACACATGACTGACCCCTTTGTACAAGGCCAAAGCCATTGACTTGGTGTACTGGGGGCAAATCTACTGGCGACAACAACTGATGGTAACACTGAGAATGTTTTTGCACAAAGTGGAATATGTTTATTGTTTTATGAAGGATCTTCAAAAAGTTTCCTCGCTTTTATATTTTGGTTGGAAACTGTGAGGGTGGGAGGAGTAGTAACTGGTCGTGTCTGAGAGACTGCGAGACGCATATAGTCCAGATTTAGTTCCGTCAGTTTTTCACCTTTTTTTGGACCCTCAAAGAAGCTTTAAGGGGAAGAAGATTTTCATGTGATGATGATGTGAAAGCAGCGCTGCATCAGTGGCTATGCGTTCAACCAAATCATTTTTTGCTGATGGCATTAAAAGGTTGGTACAATGCTGGGGGAAATGCATCGGAAGGTGACTGTGTAGAAAAGTGATGTCATTTGTTTCAAAAATTCTTAAGAAATAGAGTTAAAAAAGTGTGGAAACTTTTCGAAGAACCCTCGTATATTGTTACAAGGGGAAGGCATTTGAGCCTATCTGTATATTAAGAGGGACTTGTCCATGTATTGTGAATACAGACTTACCTCCGTTTAGTGCCACACTGCGAATATGACAACTTTTCAAAAGATGTTGAAGATCACACACTAAACTGTGTTCACCACTAACTCCTCACCTTAACACCTTATGTACTTCCTACTAATCCTCCACATACGGCGCTTTCTCCCACTCAGTCCTGACCTCTGACCTACTGACAACTGGCCCACACAGAAAACCCATGGAGTACTGACCTGACCTCCAGTCTAGAGACATCCAGTACCAAGATCTATCACTCTGTTCCACAAAGGTAATGAATAATGCTTTCAGTGAGTCTCAGACTCATTTTAACTTGCTGTTTCAGCCTGTTTGTGTTCACAGTGGCTCTAATACATTATATTAAATTTTTATAATTCCTTACATCGTCTTTTTGTTTCAGAATGGACTTCAAAGTTCTTACTATAAGAAATGAATAAATAATTCAGGAACATCAGATCTGTCTGATTTTCTGAAGCAGTATAAACCCAGTAGTCAGCGGGAACTAATCAGTTAGTGGTGATGCTGTGTTAGCTCAGCAGTATGTCAATATTATTCAGTACAGTTTCTAGTTTCGGGCGGCACGGTGGCTCAGTGGGTAGCACTGTCACCTCACAGCAAGAAGGTCCTGGGTTCGATCCCCAGGCGGGGCGGTCCGGGTCCTTTCTGTGCGGAGTTTGCATGTTCTCCCCGTGTCTGTGTGGGTTTCCTCCGGAAGCTCCGGTTTCCTCCCACAGTCCAAAAACATGCAGTCAGGTTAATTGGAGACACTGAATTGCCCTATAGGTGAATGTGTGTGTGTGTGTGTGTCTGCCCTGCGATGGACAGGCATGTTACTGTGTGCCTTGCGCCCATTGAAAAGCTGGGATGGCTCCAGCACCCGCCACCCCCGCTCCAGCACCCGCCATGAAAACAACAGTGGCTTCTTGCATGCCTAATTCAGACTAAACATAAGAGATATACTACATTAACAAAAGTCTTGGGACACCCCTTCTAATTTTTCAGCCACAACAGTTGCTAATTGATGTAAACATTTATTTTATTAGGATTTTAACGTCATGTTTTACACACTTCGGTTACATTAATTACTGGTTACACAAGATTCATCAGTTCAAATCTCTAATGTCAAACACAGTCATGGACAATTTTGTATCTCTAATTGACCTCACTTGCACGTCTTTGGACTGTGGGAGGAAAGCGGAGCTCCAGGAAGAAAACCCACGCAAACACGAAAGAACATGCAATCTCTACACAGAAAGAACCCAGACCGCTCCTCTTGGGAATCAAACCCAGGACCTTCTTGCTGTGAGGCAACAGTGCTACCCACCGAGCCACCCAATAGGTGTAAAAAAGCAATTATATGAAGGAATTTATGTGCTTCAAACTTTGCAGCAACAGTTTAGGGAATGCTTTCTCCTGTTCCAGCATGACTGTGCCCATGTGGACAAAGCAAGCTCTATAAAGACATGTGTCCTGCACAAAGCCCTGACCTCAGCCCCACTGAACAGCTTTGGAATGAACTGTGAGGCTTTCTTGGTTAACACTAGTACCCAAACATAGTAATGCTCTTTTGACTAAATGGGCACAAATTCCTACAGACATGCTTTTAAATCTGTTATAGCTGAAAGGATCACATAGATGTCACTCTGTTTTAATACAACTTGTTTTTTGAATGGAATTCCAACAAGTCCAAATACTTTTGGCCATATTGTGTATTTAGCGTACACAAATAGTAGCAATAGCTGTGTCTGTGTGGATGTTGGTACATATTCAGTTCTGTCCTCCAAAACATACTTTATAGTAGTGTGTGTGTGTGTGTGTGTGCGCATTGTGTGTGTGTGTGTGTGTTGTGTGTATTGTGTGTGTGTTTTCTCCATCTGCTTGGGCTGAAACACTGCTCGTTATTTCAAGGCTAATTTACCATCAGTGTGTTTACTTACTGTGTAAAACACACATGTGTTTATTACAGCATGGTCATTAGGACAGCTGCTGTGTGTGTGTGTGCGTGTGTTAATGTTACTATAACAGCAGACTGAATCATACAGTTGATTTCACTTAATTCAGTGTTGTAATGCTTTAGCGTTATTGCATCACATGTACACATCATGCAAGTGTGTGTATATTCAGCAGCCCTAGTGCAAGTATCATATAATTATGATGGTCAGGATCACTACATATTAGGGACAGTGGTAGCCTAGTGGGTAGAGCTTTGGGCTATCAGATGGAAGATCGCTGGTTCAAATCCAGGCTCTGCTTTGCAGCCATTGTTGGGTTGAGCAAGACCCTTAACCCTGTCTGCTCCAGGGGCGGTGTACATTGGCTGACCCTGCGCTCTGACCCCAGCTTCTAAACAGAAATTAATTTAATTGTACTGTACACCGATCAGCCATAACATTAAAACCACGTCCTTGTTTCTACACTCACTGTCCATTTTACCAGCTCCACTTACCATATAGAAGCACTTTGTAGTTCTACAATTACTGACTGTAGTCCATCTGTTTCTCTACATGCTTTGTTAGTCTCCTTTCATGCTGTTCTTCAATGATCAGGACCCCCAAAGGACCACCACAGAGCAGGTATTATTTGGGTGGTGGATCATTCTCAGCACTGCAGTGACACTGACATGGTGGTGGTGTGTTAGTGTGTGTTGTGCTGGTATGAGTGGATAAGACACAGCAGCGCTGCTGGAGTTTTTAAATCCCTCACTGTCACTGCTGGACTGAGAATAGTCCACCAACCAAAAACATCCAGCCAACAGCACCCTGTGGGCAGCATCATCTGTCCACTGATGAAGGTCTAGAAGATGAGCAACACAAACAGCAGAAATAGATGAGCGATCGTCTCTGACTTTACATCTACAAGGTGGACCAACTAGGTAGGAGTGTCTAATAGAGTGGACAGTGAGTGGACACGGCATTTAAAAACTCCAGCAGTGCTGCTGTGTCTGATCCACTCATACCAGCACAACACACACTAACACACCACCACCATGTCAGTGTCACTGCAGAGCTGAGAATGATCCACCACCCAAATAATACCTGCTCTGCGGTGGTCCTGACCATTGAAGAACAGGGTGAAAGGGGATAACAAAGCATGCACAGAAACAGATGGACTACAGCCAGTAATTGTAGAACTACAAAGTGCTTCTATATGGTAAGTGGAGCTGATTAGATGGACAGTGAGTGTAGAAACAAGGAGGTGGTTTTAATGTTATGGCTGATCAGTGTATATATGACAAATGAAGGCGATCTTATTCTGTGTGAACAGCCACTACAAATCCGTTATTAAGATCAGGTGGTGGCACGGTCCCTTGCAGCAAAAAGGCGACCAGGATCATTTCTGTGTGGAGTTTGCATGTTCTCCCTGTGTCTGTCTGGGTTTTTTCCTGGGTGCTCCGGTTTCCTCCCACAGTGCAAAGACCTGCAAATCAGGCATGGTTGAATTACGATATAAATTGCTCCTGGCCAGGGTCACCCTGTGATGGGTGAAAGACCTGTCTGGGGTGTTTCCTACGTTGAATCGGACCCACCGCAACCCTGACCAGGATAAAGGGGTAGTAAAACAGACTGAATGAATTAATGAATAAACGTTTCAGTCAGGATCATTGCTAACAGTTGGAAATTACATTTGCAACTTTGCAGCCACAGTCTAGGGAAGGGCCTTTCCTGATTGAGCAGGACTCAACAGAACCACACTGAACAACTGTAGGATGAATTGGAATGTCCTTTCAAATTCTTTAAATAAATAGGCTCATATTCAACTTTGTATTTGTAATAATTCAGCTTTGTGTTTTTATTTGACTTATTTGACTGTGTAATTTTTTTTTTGTTAACTGATTTAAATAATTTAATGAAGTAAATTCTGTAACGTTCCAGCGCCATCTGGTGGTGGATCATAAAATTGCATTAAAATCCTACGTGAATTTTGCATGAATATGTTTTCTGTCTATGATGCCAGATTCAGTTCCACTTTGTATTTCTTTTTTTATCTGCCACCTGTTGATATTGAGAGATATTTCATTTATAGAACTTAGCACAGAACTTGGCAGCTGTAGGCACACACACACACACACACACTTAAACCCTTAGTTGATGCCAGTGAACACGATGGAGAGAGAAATAAAGAAAATTCTGTCAGGTTTTTAAGTCTGTAAGAAGTTGACATATCTCTTTTTTGCCCTATGCTTAGTCTCCCGGGCCCAACACTTCACTTTACCCGCCTGTCACCCACATCAATCACATGTATGACGGCGTATATGCTGGGCACAGACAGAAACTAAACGATGTGAGACAGAGAAAAGACAGTTACTGTCATAGAGAACTGTGATGCCGAGCCTGATTGCTGTGCTCAGATATAACAGGAGGTAAAAACAAAATGAAATCCGTTTAAGTGAGTATTAAAGGTGTTTCACTTTAAATGTGTAATGAAATCTAAATACATTTATGGTAGGAGGAAATAAGCAGTGTTTCTCCCTATCAGCTTAGTGAGAGAAAAACTTGTACAGGTTGGTACATGGGAGGTCTGTAAACTAAAACATAACAGTAGACATACACTGATCAGCCATAACATTAAAACCACCTCCTTGTTTCTACACTCAATGTCCATTTTATCAGCTCCACTTACCATATAGGAGCACTTTGTAGTTCTACAAATGGTCAGGACCCCCACAGGACCACCACAGAGCAGGTATTATTTAGGAAGTGGTTGATTCTCAGCACTGCAGTGACACTGACATGGTGGTGGTGTGTTAGTGTGTGTTGTGCTGGTATGAGTGGATCAGACACAGCAGAGCTGCTGGAGTTTTTAAATACCGTGTCCACTCACTGTCCACTCTATTAGACACTCCTACCTAGTTGGTCCACCATGTAGATGTAAAGTCAGAGACGATCGCTCATCTATTTCTGCTGTTTGAGTTGATCATCTTCTAGACCTTCATCAGTGGTCACAGGACGCTGCCCACGGGGCGCTGTTGGCTGGATATATTTTTGGTTGGTGGACTATGTAGTGGTCCTGTGGGAGTCCTGACCATTGAAAAACAGGGTGAAAGCAGGTTAAAACAGTATGTAGAGAAACAGATGGACTACAGTCAGTAATTGTGGGACTACAAAGTGCTTCTATATGGTAAGTGGAGCTGATAAAATGGACAATGTGTGTAGAAACAAGGAGGTGGTTTTAATGTTATGGCTGATCGGTGTACTTGTATATTAGGTGCAAATGTTGACAGTAGGTGGATACAGTGCTTGGTAAAGTGTTGAGTAAAAGTAAACAGGTAAATTGCAAGGTAAAAAAAACACAAACGTGGGTAAATAAGTAAATCAACAGCTTTACCTTCATACGAAAATGGTGCTTGTGTGGCTCGCAAGTTCGAATCTCAGCTGTGCTACTGATAGGTCGGGCACCTATACGGACAATCATCGGCTCATCCAGGGGTGGCAGTGCCGGAGGGGATTCCTCATAACTGCTGCAATTACAACCTCTGCTGGCTGATTGATGCCACCTTTACAGAGACGGGGGAGAGGAAATATCAGTGTGCGAATCCATGCACAATACGGATCTCCAAATGAAAACCAACTAAATTTGGTCCGATTGTTTAATATTCCCACGAGAAGTGTGCCAAAACCATGAATTCAGTAATTGTCCGCTAGCTGGCGCACATCTCTCTGTTTACATGAGTGACAGGCTTTATTTTGTGTGGAGGCTCGCTTTGTTCTCGCTTTTTTCTTAGTGTTTTAACTTCGTTATGCACCAGCGCTGCTCCAGTAGCCACCACCAGAGTCCCCACTATACGATCACGGCAAACAAAAACATCTTCCCAGTAGTAGTACACCAATTTTAATATTTATTTACAGGTTATACGGACTGGTGGGTAAAGCTGTAGCAAGGTAGAAATAAGGCATACAGATAGACATTTAGATGGATGGTTTAGTAGGTTGGTTTTGGACAGGTAGATAAAGAGCTAGATAGGTTGATAAGTAAGAAACTTGCTCATAATTACTAACTCACTAGGGTAGTATTAGCATTTTTCTAAGTATGTACTAGAGATGAGGAGTTTTACTTTACAAATTTAAACACTACAGCGTGAGGATTAGCAAGTAGCATTAACAGATTATTATTTAATACCGTAATGATCTTTGTTTACTTAGTAAACACGACTGTAATAAACTTTAGTCCTTAAGCTGTATCTAAAACTCAATGCTAAAACCAGCCGCTCAGTTTCGTATGCACAGACACACACACACACACACACACACAATAAAACTGGATCTGAAGAATGTGTTATTTGTCCAGACAAGTGCACTACACTTATTCAAGCAACATAACGAGCATCACACCTGTCCTCACTGGTCCATTCATCCGTGTGTGTCCTTCCTCCTGAACGTGTGAATAATAGATCACCGCACTGAATGGCAACAAAAAATAAAACATACAAATGCACAACCAACAGGGAGGACCTGCCAAGTCTCGAAATCTCGGGGCTGAATAATTTACATAAAGACATACGGTGAGCATCAGGTTCCCTCTATTTATTCAAAACAGTATGTGTGTGTGTGTGTGTGTGTGTGTGTGCGAGTGTGCATACATTGGTCAGCAGCAAATCCGAATGTTTACTACCTTGCACACACACACCCATTTAAAACTGACAGGCCAAATCTTTTTTGTTTGTAACAAAAGGTTGGTACAGAGAACTAGTTCTGAGTTATTCCACATCTGAACATTACAGATGTGTGGTTAGAAATAACAAAAATAGGTTTGATGTCTGGGCTTGTTGATACAATTTTCAGAATTCTCCTTTATGTCTAATTTAAGGTTCAGATTTCTTTATTCTTTGACTTGTGAACAACTGGTTTAAACTACTGCACACACTCTTTAACACACTTGCTGTATGTACATATGCACGTCGTTGCTGTATGTCATTCTACAATTACTGACTGTAGTTCATCTCTTTCTCTGTATGCTTTGTTAGCCCCCTTTCATGCTGTTCTTCAATGGTCAGGACCCCTACAGAGTAGGTATTATTTGGGTGGTGGGTCATTCTCAGCACTACAGTGACACTGACATGGTGGTGGTGTGTTAGTGTGTGTTGTGCTGGTATGAGTGGATCACACACAGCAATGCTGATGGAGAATAGTCCACCCACCAAAAATAGCCAGCCAACAGCGCCCTGTGGGTAGTGTTCTGTGACCACTGATGAAGGTCTAGAAGATGACCAACTCAAACAGCAGCAATAGATGAGCGATTGTCTCTGACTTTACATCTACAAGGTGGACCAACTAGGTAGGAGTGTCTAATAGAGTGGACAGTGAGTGGACACGGTATTTAAAAACTTCATACCAGCACAGCACACACTAACACACCACCACCACGTCATTGTCACTGCTCTGTGGTGGTCCTGTGGGGTCCTGACCATTAAAGAACAGGGTGAAAGCAGGCTAAAAAGATATGTAGAGAAACAGATTGACTACAGTCAGTAATTGTAGAACTACAAAGTGCTCCTATATAGTAAGTGGAGCTGATAAAATGGACAGTGAGTGTAGAAACAAGGAGGTGGTTTTAATGTTATGGCTGATCAGTGCATATCTTTGTTTATATAATACTGTTTTCTATATTATTTTAATATGTCTAAGTATTGACACCTGCACCAAGAGAAATTCCTTGTACACCTGGTACTTGGGCAAAATAAAGATTCTGCTTCAGATTTGGCATCAGCAAGCAACTGCTCGGATGTGTTGACCTTTAACGATATAGTTTGTTGTTAGGGACAGTGGTAGCCTAGTGGGTAGAGCTTTGGACTATCAATTGAAAGGTTGAGAGTTTGAATCCCAGCTCTGCCATGCCGCCACTGTTGGGCCCTTGAGCAAGACCCTTAACCCTCTCGACTCCATACAATGGCTGACCCTGAGCTCTTACCCCAGCTTCCAAACAAGCTGGGACATGCAGAAAAAGAATTTCATTGCACTGTACACCTGTATATGTATACAGTAGTGTTCAAAAAAATAGCAGTGATTTAAAAAAAGCGAATAAAGCACAAAATCATTATAATAACTTTTATTTCCATAAATGCAAATGCACTGAAAATACTACACTTTCAATTCTAAATCAAAACCTTAACAAAATTTAGCCAGTTTGTGTTAATCCTTTACAGAAAGTTAAGAAAAATGAATATTAGGCTGTTCAAAAAAATAGCAGTGCCAGCATTTTTCTTTAAAAACTTAAAAAATGTACAGTATGTATAAACTGAAAAAAATGTTTGAGGTTTCACTTTACTTTAAATTACTGAACTAATATTTAGTGGCAAAACAATTGTTTCTGAGATCTGTGTTGCATGGAGTCGACCAACTTCTGGCACCTCTGAACAGGTATTCCAGTCCAGGATGATTAGACCACATTCCACAGTTCCTCTGCAATTTTGGTTTTGCCTCAAAAAAACACGTTTCAGATATCAGCCCACAAGTTCTCTATGGGATTGAAGTCAGGGGATTGGGCTGGTCACTCTATTACCTCAATCTTGTTTGTCTGTAACCAAGATCTTTTGAGTCACTGTCATGTTGAAACACCCATGTTAAGGACATTTCTTCTTCAACATAGGGCAACATGATCTCCTCAAGTATTCTGATATATTTAAACTGATCCATGATCCCTCGTCTGTGATAAATAGACGTAACACCATGGTATGAAAAACATCCTCATATCATCATTTTGTACCACCATGCTTTACTGACTTCACAGTGTACTTTGGCTTGAATTCAGTGCTCAGGGGTCGTCTGACATACTGTCTACGGCCACTAGACCCAAAAAGAACAATTTTGCTTTCACCAGTCCACAAAATGTTGAGCCATTTCTCTTTGGGCCAGTCAATGTGTTCCTTGGCAAATGTTAACCCATTCAGGACACGTCATTTTCTTAACAACGGGACTTTGCAAGGAGTTCTTGCTGGTAAATTGGCTTCACTTAATCATCTTCTGTACTCACTGGTAACTTCAGATGTTCCTTGATCTTTCTGGAGGTGATCATTGGCTGAGCCTTTGCCATTTTGGCTTTTCTTCAATCCTTTCGAACAGTAGTTCCACGCTTCCTTCTGCATCTTTCAGGTTTTGGTTTTCACTTCAAAGCATCTGAGATCATTTTAGCTGAGCAGCCAATAATTTGCTGCACTTCTCTGTATGTTTTTCCCTCTACAATCAACTTTTTAATCAAAGTACTCTGTTCATCAGAACAATGTCTGGAACAACCCATTTTACCCAGTATTTCAGAAGGAAATGTGCTTTGACCAACCTGTGCAACATTTGCCACCCTCCTACTTTAAATAAGGGCCAAAATTGACACCCGTTCTTCTGCAGAATGAATGACTTCACCAATTGAACTCCTCACTGCTATTATTTTGAACAACCCCCTTTCAATGAATGCTTCGATTACTCAGAATGAGTGGCATGCATGTCCTAATTGTTGGGTTTGTTTTGTTTTCATTACTCTACTACACTTTCAAGTACATTTTTTGCTATGTAGAAACAGCATTTCTACTAAAAACAGTGATATATCAGGTTAATGGTGTTGTACTGCTATTTTTTTGAACACCACTGTATATGACAAATAAAGGCATTCTATATAATAAACAGTGGATCCAAATTGGCAGGAGCTTTTACTAGCTCTTAGTAGTAAAGTGAATACATTTGATACAATTTTGCCGAGTGACGATTAATTATGAAATAAAAACATAGCAATAGTTCAGAATCAGTTAAGTCTAAATTAGCTTACAGTTGTCCCCCCCTGTCCTTGGACAAGTTACGAAAATATTAAAATATAAATTCCAGTAATAATTCATATGTGCTGTTCTAAGTAGCCTGTTAAAATCCTCTCAGCTTGTCCTATTCTGGACGTGAATCATCTTTCTGTCCAGCTTACAAGTAAACTGACCAACTTCATTGTGAATGATGTAGAATTTGATGCCTGATACACAGAAGCATCAAATTCAGACAGAAGCATGTTTACCACTGTGTTACATCACTTTACATCACTCCTATTAATTATTCATTTTAATGGTTTGGGAACTGACACTAATTGTGGTTTTGCAAGTGGAACTTTTGCCCGTTATTACTTGATACGAGACTTCAGCTGCTTAACAGTCCGTGTCATAGTCACACTCTTTATGATGCACTGTACATTATCAGTAGGAGACAGGAGACAGACCTGGACTGCAGGAAGGCCAGGCAAGCACACACACTGTGAGGCCTGGCACTGTCTTCATGAAATAATGGTGGAATTCCCAGAACAAGACATCACCTTGATGGCAGCATATGTCTCTCATAAATACCAATATACACCTCCATGTCGGTGGTGCACTCACACATACGCAAGTCACTCATGCCGCAGGCGGTGATGCATCACCATACCATGACAGACGTTAGCTTTTACACCTTTCTCTGAACAGTCTGGATGAACTCAATAGCCGTTTTTTCCAAAAATAAGCAGAAATGAGGACTCATCTGACCAGAGCACATGGGTTCATCATCTTACGGTCCATCTGAGAAGAGCCTGGGCCCAGAGAACCCAGCAGTGTTTCTGTATAGAACTAATGTATGGCTTTCTCTTTGCTTAAGTGAGTTTCAGGTTACGTCACCTGAATATAAAATCCCTGCTTAAGCTTTTCCCCTGCAGATGCAATCATGTCTGTGTAGGTGCCCGGCCAGTAGATAGCAGAGTAAATTCAGAGTAAAAAACTGTTATGTACAGCTAAAATAATGGCTGACTGGGCGGCACGGTGGCTCAGTGGGTGGATCGCCTCACAGCAAGAAGGTCCTGGCTTCGATCCTCAGGTGGGGCTGTCCAGGTCCTTTCCATGCGGAGTTTGCATGTTCTCCCCGTGTCTGTGTGGGTTTCCTCCGGGTGCTCCGGTTTCCTCCCACAGTCCAAAAACATGCAGCCAGGCTAATTGGAGATACTGAATTGTCCTATAGGTACCGCGCCGCTAAGATGCATAAACCAGTGCATTGTAGTGCCGGTCCCAAGCCCGGATAAATAGGGTTGGTTGTGTCAGCAAGGGCATCCGGCATAAAAAAAAAAAAAACTGTGCCAAATCAATAATGCAGATCACGATCCGCCTGCAAACGCTAACAGGAGCAGCCGAGGAAATAGATAGACAAGCAAACCCACTGACTGAGCTACACTGGCAGCCCATTTCCATCTAAAACATTTCCAGTCTCAGACTAACCACTGCAAATGCCACACAGAAAGGACCCGGACCGCCCCACCTGGGGACCACACCCAGGACCTTCTTGCATTGATGCGACAGTGTTACCCCCACTTTGCAATTAATTGCAAAAATGCACCACTATAAATTGGCACCTGCACATTGTGCATTTCTACCTAGCAACCTACTCATAAGGCACCCAAGAAGGATGGGTCCCTGCTGAGTCTGGTTCCTCCCAAGGTTTCTTCCTGTAATTTTAAGGGAGTTTTTTCTTTGCCACTGTCGCCCTCGGCTTGCTCAATAGGGGTTTTTGGTCTGTTGGCCCTGAATTCTGTAAAGTTGCTTTGAGACAATGTTCATTGTAAAAAGCGCTATATAAAAAAAGTTGACTTGACTTGACTTAAAGTGGTGCTGGACCCACTGCAACACTGACCAGTATGACAAGGTTAATGAAAATTAATTAATGAATGAAAATGCCTAAACAGAACATTGAACACAGCAGTATATTATAGTGTGATCATCATAAAAACGCATAGTAATGTTTAAATGGGAAACAACAGTGACTCAAGTATGAAACCCTGTGGTACCCCTGGTTAAACAAGAGGTGATAAATGAAAACAAGTAAATGTGAAATCATTACTATGTACATGCATTTGTGTGTGTGTGTGCCATGACCTTTCCAGTTTATAAGATCTATTTGTCAGTGTCTCTACGCAGTTTTTTGTCATCGTACTGGTTCACACACTGTATTTTAATTACCATAAGATCATTTTTCCTTCCGATCTGACCTTCCACACCCACATCGCATGAATCTGGCTTTAATGTTTGTTCAAGGTTGTTCCAAGGTTCCCATCTTGCTGAATCTGCACTGTTGCAGGAACCAGCTGGACTCGTTCACCATCCCACTCCGTGTGTTTAATAAAGAGGATTTATGATTAGCAGGCAGTGCTCGGCAATGACCAAACATGTTTTACAGCCAACACTAAAGTGAAGTACGGCAGACAAAAACAGGGTTCTGCAGATCTACAACTCTTACAAATGTAATGCTGGTTCATGCCCAGTGTCAAGTGCTTGAGAACTATCCAACAAACGTAAATATTGAATGTCAGTTAGAAGCTGCTTAATGCTATAATTCGTATAGTCAACTTAATTAACAATAACATATTTTAATACAGTCTGATGTCTGCTTAATCTTAGT
Source organism: Trichomycterus rosablanca (assembly GCF_030014385.1). Classification (NCBI taxonomy): domain Eukaryota; kingdom Metazoa; phylum Chordata; class Actinopteri; order Siluriformes; family Trichomycteridae; genus Trichomycterus; species Trichomycterus rosablanca. Next base: position 6,947,964 of record NC_086001.1, on the reverse strand, counting down.
GGAATTGAACAATAAATGTATTCACCAAAATGTCAGCTAAAAATCTCATTGTCTAGACATAAATATCAGTATTGTTAGAGTATCCCTGGTAGTTGCTGTGGTAGCTATGCTTGAGCACGTTATTACTATGAGGTTGTTCTTATGGTATTCCAGGTGGTTGCCAGGGTGTAACTTGGTAGATACTAAGACTTTCCAGGTGGTTTCTAGGGTATGTCTAGACAGGTGGTCTGGCTCTGGTGTTTGTTTGCTGGTTGCTTTTGGTTTTGGAGTTGATGTTTGCTAGACTGTTGTAGTTATGTGCTATATGCTGTATAGCTTTGCCCTACAATCTTTTGGGGAAAAATATCTGACTCTGAACATTTGCTATGCAGAAACAGTCAAGCTGATTCGTAAGTTCAAATCTCAGCTCTGCTACCGGCAGGTTGGGCGCTTACACAAACAATGATTGGCTGCAAGAGTGTCGGAGGGGATTCCTCATAACAGATGCAACTACGACCTCTGCTGGCTGATCTATGGCGCCTGCACATAATACGATGGATAATGTGATCAGGGTGTGTCTCTATGTTCACAAAGCTGATCCACATATGAATTTGCCTCATGCAGGTGAAACAATGCAGTCAGCTACTGCACACTTGTCAGAGGGGTTGTGTGTTAGTCATGGCTCTCCTCCGCTCATCTCAGAAAATACAGTGGAGTCTATGTTTTAGCTCGCTTTCTGAAAAAAAAATAGATGTTTAGTTAATCGTTTCAATGACAAAAAAAGACCAATCAGACTGTTCTCAGCGAAAGCTGCGAAAGTCAATATCATGGTATAAAGGTGCATTGGTCCTGATAGCATACATGAAAGTATCATTAGTGCATGGGCATAATTGGGAATTTATGAGAGACATATGCTGCCATCCAGGTGACATCTTTTTCAGAGAAGGCCATGGTAATATCCTTATTCTGCACATGCTACAACATCATGGCTGTTTAGGCACAGGGTGTGTGTGCTAGACTGGCCTGCCTGCAGTCCAGATCTGTCTCCAATAAAAATGTATTGGATGGATGGATGGATGGATGGATGGATGGATGGATGGATGGATGGATAGATAGATAGATAGGTAGATAGACACACAGATAGATAGATAGATAGATAGATAGATAGATAGATAGATAGATAGATAGATAGATAGATAGATAGATAGATAGATAGATACCTAAAGGAAATTAAAGAGTGATTAGGTCTCAGTAGTTAAGGTATTTGGTCACAATTATAAGTCAATTTGGATTAAAGTCTCTGCTAAATGTCGTAAATGTAAATGAGAATTACACAACAGCAACCATAAACTGTTCACAAAGGTGTAATTAATAAAAAAGGTGGTTACACAGTGGAAAACACGCCACCGTCCCAACTTCTCATGGGTAAAATTACAGAGCTGCACTTTAATACAAGTCCTTATGTTGAAATTTTAATTAGTGCATTAAATTCAATTAGTATAAGATTTATTTGGACCGCATGTCATCATTATCGATCAGCAGAGACTGTTGTTAGTCACATTAACTTTCATTCGGATCTGACAGGCAAACAAGTGGCTTCCCAAACTGCACCCTGTGTGCTGTCTAATTTATAACTATATCAATGCTAGTGCGTAAATTACACATACTCTTTAGTACATTAAGATGCAGTTCAGCATGCAGTCGCTTTTATGAGCTCAGACTAGGAGACAGAGATTAACTTAAAAAAATCAATCTGAGTCCAGTCCTGCCATGGTAAGCCCCTCGTTCTCAGCCACTTTTAAGCCCAAATCCCTCACAAGATTCTTCAAACCATCTTGTTACAGATAGTCTGTCCCCGGGAGACTATGTTCAGGGAAATTGGCCTGGCTCAGAAGACACACACTGATGCCCTGATGGTTGGGTGCAGTATGTGGTGAGCCATTAAGCAAAAAAAAAGATTGAGAGATTTAACTAAAAAGCTGACAGCACCGAGACCAACACCAGTGCCAATCACGCACTCTTCCCAGTACCCAGTGTGTCTAAGATACAGTTTAATGGACGGTGGGACTGTTTTGTCTCTGTGGTATTTATGAACAGCACACACATTGTACAGTGAGGTTGGCAGGGGGAGGTGGAGGGGAGTATGTGATTGATAATGAGGAGTTAAGGCTAATTGGAAATGCACTACCTAATTATGTGTGTAAATTAGCACAGCGCCTTATTGGGAAATAATTTAGGAGGTGCATTAACACACAGTCAACTGGATTCTGGAGAGCAGTATAAATTCATCACCATCATTACAGCTTTTACAGTGAAGAGAGGTGCAGAAAAGAACCAGAAGAATGAACAAATTACTATAAAAAATCATTTATTTTATCCGCAGGCTTAAATCATTTTCCTAAAAGCTTAAATGATGGTCTGTGCCACCTAGAAACACAGTGCAATTACCAGACCACAGAAAACTATTACACACTCAAGTGTCACACAAGTCTTGCCATTAAGATTGCTGTGTAAAGTGGGTATGGTCAGGATGAGACCAGAATTTATAAAAAAGGAGATTTTGGGCAGAAATGGTATTGTTTATATATAGATATACATACAGATATATTTTGTTTATGCATTTTCTCCTCTTTTTCTCCCTTTTAGCACGTCCAATTGCCTGATTGCATCATGCTTCCTCTCCACCAATGCCGATCCCCGCTCTGATTGAGGAGAACAAAGCTAACCCACGCCCCCTCCGACACGTGGGCAGCAGCCGTATGCATTTTGTCACCTACACTTTGACGAGTGCATATATGCGGATCAGCACTGAATACGGAGAGACACACCCTGACAGCACTCTTTTCCCGTCTCTGTGCAGGTGCCATCAATCAGCCAGCAGAGGTCGCAACTGCATCAGTGATGAGAGAGTCCCTATCCGGCTTTAATACCCCACCCCTATCTAAACAACAGGCCAATCGTTGTTCATGTGGCCGCTCAGCTTAGCCGGCAGGTGTATTCGAGACCCCGGCTCTGGTTCCAGCATGTGTTTTTACTGCTGTGCCACCTTACCGGCATGGTATTGTGGTTTAAGTAGCAGTTTATGTGTGACGTATCTTTAGCTTAGCTCCCTTTACTGCAAACTTGTTTATTGTCCTTTAAATATAGAACATTCTGTGGTTCTGGTTCTATGTTTCCAAGTTCTACTTGCAAAGCAGTGAAATTATTTAAGGTACAAAACCCAGATGCTAAAGAACAAAAAACACAGGGACTAAGCAACCAAGAAACTAGACCTAGAAGCATGTGATGTGGACTAAGACAACCATGAAAGAAACCATAAAAGAAAGAACTACGGTAAAATACGCTAGCACACCAGAGCTGGGATTTGTAATACATCGTATCGAATGTCAGCTCTGCCATCCGGCTGGGCTGGGTGGGTACATGGGTACAACGTTTGGCTGTTGTTCATCCGAGGAGGGAGCCGGATAGGGAGCTCATAACTGATGCAATTACGACCTCTGCTGGCTGCACAGAGTGCTGATCAGGGTGTGTCTCTCTGTGCACAAGGCTGATGGCATGTGAACTCGTCTCTGCACACGTGTCGGAGGGAGCGTGTTTTAGTTCGCTCTGCTCAATTGGGGCAGGGTTCAGCACCAGTAGAGAGGAAGCATAGCGCAATTGGGTACAAATTGGACACGCTAAAAATCGGGAGAAAAAGGATTAAAAACAACACGAAACTACAAGTATTTATCTTGATCTTATTCCTTGCTTTATCTTGGGTTTTTTTCTCTTACTATAACAAGTTGGAAAGACCAGCAAGAAACTACAACTTAAGAGACAGTACCTAAGAAAAAAAACTAGGGAAAACTAGGGAAAAAATGACTACAGAACATGTACCGTATGTAAAATCAAGAAAAAAGACATAAAAACAACAAATCGGGTGCATGGAACAAGAATTACAGACATGCCTCCCAATTATGCCTTTTCCGAACAAGAAATGAGAACTAGGGCATATAGAATACGGCATCAGGAACAGGTTATGTGAAAGAAGTAGAATTAATTAGGGATTATATCTAAGAACAGGGAACAAGAAGAATAATAATAATCAAGGACAAGGATGTAAAGAGACTAGAGGATATTACAACAAGGAATCAGACCTATGGAGACATGCAAGCAGAACTGAGGAACAAGAAACTGAGACCTGAAAACATGCAATGAGTGACTAATAGGAATAACAGAACACGGATCAAGAACCAGAACTCAGACTAGCATTAGGGAACTTAATGAATGGGAAACTACAACCCCAAATCAGAAAAAAGTGCAGTGTTCCTTACATTTACTTTGACTTTTATGTCTTTGCAGTCTCTGCTCAACTTCATTTAATTTGTTAATAAACATCCATTCCTGCATTTCAGGCCTACAACACATTCCAAAAAAGTTGCTAGTAATGAGGTGAAAAAACTAAATAATGATGTGATTCCAAACAGGTGATGTCAACAGGTGATTGTAATCATGATTTGGTACAAAAGCAGCATCCAGGAAAGGCTGAGTCTTTGATAAGCAAAAAGGATCAGAGGTTGGAAGGGATTTGCATATTTCTCTCTCTACAGTGCATAATAACATTAAATGATTCAAGGAATCAGGAGGAATTTCAGTGCGAAAGGCCAAGGGCGAAAGCGTAAACTGAAGACCTGTGATCTTTGATCCCTCAGACGGCACTGCATCAAGAACCGCCGCTCAACAACAGCTGATATAACCACATGGGTGAGGGATTACTTTGGCAAACCTTTATCAAGCACTACAATACAGAGTTACATGCACAAATACCACTTACAACTTTACTGTGCAAAAAAGAAGCCTTATGTTAATCATGTCCAGAAGTGGCGTCGACTTCTCTGGGCTCTGAGGCATCTAGGATGGACCATCACACAATGAAAATGTGTATTGTGCTCTGGACCAAAGCTGAAAAGGACCATCCAGACTGTTATCAGCAACAAGTCCAAAAGCCAGGGTCTGTCATGGCATGGGGCTGTGTCAGTGCCCTTGGCAAAGGTCATTTACACTTCTGTGATGGCAGCATTAATGCAGAAAAGTACATTGAGACCTTAGAGCAACATTCAAGACGTCGTCTTTTCCAGGGACGTGCATGCATTTTTCAACAAGACAATGCAAAACCACATGCTGCACACATTACAAAAGGCATGGCTGCGGAAGAAGAGGGTACGGGTACTGGACTGGCCTGCCTGCAGTCCTGACCTGTCCCCAATACAGAATGTGTGGAAAATTTTGAAAGGAAAAATGCGACAACAACGATCCCAAACTGTTGCACATCTTAAGTCGTGTTTGCAGGAAGAATGAGACAAAATAAAACCTCAATCACTGAATCATTTGGTATCAAAGCATGCCAAAACTTCTTTTAAGTGTGGTGAAAAGGAATGGCAACATTACAAAGTGGTAAATGATTTACCGTCCCAACTTTTTTTGGAATGTGTTGCAGGCCTGAAATGCAGGAATTGATGTTTATTAATAAATGAAATGAATCTGACCAGATTAAACATGAAATATCTCAGGTTCATCCTGTCTGCAATCAAATAAAAGTCAAAGTAAATGTAAGAAACATTTTTCATGCTGTCCCAACTTTTTATGATTTGGGGTTGTAGATAGAAAGAGATATCACACGTTACAAGGAACTAAAAAGATGCAACAAGGAACTAAAAGTAAAAAAGCAAGGAGAATTCTGCTTGACAAGTCATGACTACTGATTAGCAGCTTCGGTTTCTTGCTCTATTAAATGTGAGACAGTGTGAGAAAGTCAGAGAGACACGGGGACAGAGATAAAAAGGGAGAGGAGACAGACGGACAGAAAGACAGACATAGACGAAGACAGAGATCAACATAAGAGATGACAAAGAGGACAGAGACAAAAGACAAAGTGGTGACAGACAGGTGGGGTGGAAGAAGATAGAGACAGAGATGAAGGGAAAATGGACAGATAGACAGGGATGGAGGGGATTGGGAGAGACCAACAAACAGACGGGTGATAAGAACAGACAGACAGAAAACGAGCAGTCTGGTGAAGTATTGATTTTCTTCAGCTGGTTTCTGATGGATTTGGACTCACTCACTCGCTCACTCCCTCAACCACTCTTCCATTTACCTTAAACACCCAGCTACACGCTCACTCCTCAAAAAAATCCACACACCCACTCGAACACCCACTGGTGCTTGTTGTCTTTTCTAAAAACAAGCTGAAATGTGGACTCATCTGACCACAGAACAAATTTCCACTGTCTTTCAGCTCATCTGAAGCTCGGGCCCAATGGTGTTTCTGCGAGGAATTGATGTATGGTTTTCTCTTTGCGTAACAGAGTTTCAGTTTGCATTTCTCAATGCAGTGACGGGTGGCTGTGTTGACTGACAAAGGTTTTCCGAAGTACTTCTGCTATATTAAACAAATCAGCAAATCAATCAATGTCTGGTGCTCGAAGGTCAAGCACATTTCACATTGGTTTTCGGCCTTGCCCTACACAGACTAAGAATTATCTGGATTCCCTGAACCTGGCAGTGGTGGGGGCTTGAAACAGCGACCTTTCTATTACTAGTCCAGTACCTTAACCACTAGGCTACAACTGCCCGACTTCTTGCTTTGAGAAATGTTCTTTTCAAACTGGAGCTGGACATGAATCTGTTGGATCTAAATCGACTGAGGCTGAACTTGATTCTGTTGGATATAAATCGACTGGGGCTGGACTTGATTCTGTTGGATCTAAATCGACTGAGGCTGGACTTGATTCTGCTGGATCTAAATCGACTGAGGCTGGACTTGATTCTTTTGGATCTAAATCGACTGGGGCTGGACTTGATTCTGTTGGATCTAAATCGACTGGGGCTGGACTTGAATCTGTTGGATCTAAATCGACTGGGGCTGGACTTGAATCTGTTGGATCTAAATTAACTGAGGCTGGGCCTGATTCTATTAAAGTTAGACTCAAATCTACTGGAACTGGACTTCCTTCTGTTGATGCTGGACTTAAATATACAGGAGCTGGACTTGATTCTGTTGAAGTCGGACTCAAATCTACTGGAGCTGGACTTCATTCTGTTGAAGCTAGACTTAAATTGACTGGAGCTGGACTTCATTCTGTTAAAGTGGGACTTAAATCTACTAGAGCTGAACTTTATGTTGAAGCTGGACTCAAATCTACTTGAGCTGGACTTGATTATGTTGAAGCTGGACTCAAATCTACTGGAGCTAGACTTGATCATGTTGAAGCTGGACTCAAATCTACTGAAGCTGGACTTGAATCTACACAGACTGAGAATTCTCTGGATTCCCTGAATCTTTTCACAATATTAGGTATGGTGGATGGTGAAAGACCTAAAGTATTTGCAATCTTGCTTTGAGAAATGTTCTTTTTAAACTGGGGATGGACTTGAATCTGTTGGATCTAAATCAACTGGGGCTGGACTTGATCCTGTTGAAGTCGGACTCAAATCTACTGGAGCTGGACTTGATTGTGTTGAAGTCGGACTCAAATCTACTGGAGCTGGACTTGATTATGTTTAAGTTGAACTCAGGTCGACTGGGGCTGGATTTGATTCTGTTGAAGCAGGACTTAAGTCTACTGGAGCTAGACTTTAATCTACACATACTGAGAATTCTCTGGATCCACTGAATCCTTTCGCAATATTCTGTATGGTAGATGGTCAATTATTTGCAATCTTGCTTTGAAAAATGTCCTTTTTTAATTGGCTGACAATTCTCTGATACAAAGTGGTGAACCATGAGCTATCTTGGCTTGCAAAGACTGAGCCTTTGGTGGATTCTCCTTATATACCCAATCACGATACCCTCATTTGCTCACTGTGGAATGTTTCAAAATGCTGATACTTGGAAATTTATTAAACTCTTAATTTGTGCCTGTCCAATTTTTTAATTATGTGTTGGAGGCATCGTACCCAAAATTAGTTAAGATTTACTAAATACAATCAAGTTGTTCAGCCAAAATATTAAGTCATCTCACTGTCATTTCACTGCACTTCTGTCAGGTAAGTGACAGATCCTCATTTTTATTGGATTTTACAAAATGTCCCAACTTTTCCAGAACTGGGGTTTGTATATCTGTGATACAAAATGTTTTAACTGTAGCAAAAATTGGCAGAGCTGGCTTGTTAGCAGTGGTAATGGATCTGAGACAGGCTATATGTAGCACTGATACTTGTTTCTGTGTGTGTGTGTGTGTGTGTGTGTGTGTGTGTGTGTGTGTGTGTGTGTGTGTCTGTGTGTCTGCCTGTCTGCAATCTCTTAACGATACCACAGCGCCACCAAGTGTACACGCAGTCATACACACACACACACACACACACAGAAGTGATGGATTGCCTGTGCCTCAACCGGAGCGCCAACAATTACTCCACTGGGTATGAAAACCATGCGCCTGTGCGCATACACACACTTCTGGATTAAATGTGGGAGGTAAAAAATAAAATTTGCGCCAAAAAATCCCCAAGAACCAGCTGCTGAGGGCAAGCGATGGGCGAGAGACTCATAGACAAGAGGAAGGGAGAGAGAGAATTATTATGGCTAAAAAGCAAAAGGCAATTGGACTACAGGAGGCCAGGTAAAAGGGGAAAAAGAAAAAAAAATGTAGAAAACGAGGATAAATGCCTAAATTGAAGCCCTACTGGTCGAATAAACAAGAATACTTTAGTGGAAAGAGGTAAAGGAGAAACTGACAGAAAGACCAAAAAATAAAGAGAGACAGAATTTAGAGAGACAGACAAATAAAGAAAGACAAAGAAGACATGTTAAAGAAATGCTGTAAAGGTAAAACAAGTGTAAAAAAACAAGTAAAGGAAGATAAATTAAAAATACTATAAATAGAGAATTTGGGTAAACTATGAAGTATTAAACTGTAAAGAAGTAGAAATTGTTTGACACTGGGCAGTAAAACTGGACTCAAACCTGTTGAAGTTGGACTCAATTCTATTCCTAATCAATCTGTTAGATCTAAATTGACTAAGACTAGACTTGAATCGGTTGGATCTAAATTGACTGGGACTGGACTTGAATCTGTTGGATCTAATTCGACTAGGCCTGGACTTAAATCTGTTAAAGTTAGACTCAAATCTACTGGAGCTGGACTTGATTCTGTTGGATCTAAATTGACTGGGACTGAACTTGAATCTGTTAAAGTTGGAGTCAACTTTACTCGGGCTGGACTTAAATCTTTTTAAGTTGGACTCAAATCTACTGAAGCTGGACCTGAATCTGTTAGATCTAAATCGACTGAGGCTAAACTTGAATCTGTTGGACTCAAATCTATGGGCCTGGACATGAATCTGTTGGACTCAAAACTACTGGCGCTGGACTTGAATCTATTGAAGTTGGACTCAAATCGACTCAGGCTAGACTTGAATCTATTGAAGTTGGACTCAAATCGACTCAGGCTAGACTTGAGTCTATTGAAGTTGGACTCAAATCGACTCAGGCTAGACTTGAATCTATTGAAGTTGGACTCAAATCGACTCAGGCTAGACTTGAATCTATTGAAGTTGGACTCAAATCGACTCAGGCTAGACTTGAATCTATTGAAGTTGGACTCAAATCGACTCAGGCTAGACTTGAATCTATTGAAGTTGGACTCAAATCGACTCAGGCTGGATTTGAATGTTTTGAAGTTGGACTCAAATCTAATGGAGCTGGACTTGCATCTGTTTAAGTTGGACTTAAATCTACTGGGGTGGACTTAATTCTGTTGAAGTTTGAGTCAAATCTACTGAAGCTGGACTTGAATATGTTGAAGTCTGACTCAAGTGTACTTGAATCTGTTGAAGTCGGACTCAAATCTACTGCAGGTAGACCTGATTCTGTTGAAGTCTGACTTAAATCTATTGGAGCTGGACTTAAATCTGTTAAAGTTGGACTCATATCGAATGGCTCTGGATTAATTCTGCTGAAGTTGGACTCATATCTACGTGGGCTAGACTTGAATCTGTCAATGTCTGACTCAAATCTACTGGAGATTAACTTAATTCTGTTAAAATTGTACTTAATTCTACTCAGGCTAGACTTAAATCTGTCAAAGTCTGACTCAAATCTACTGGAGATTAACTTAATTCTGTTAAAATTGTACATAATTCTACTCAGGCTAGACTTGAATCTGTTAAAGTTGGACTCAAATCTACTGGAGCTAGACTTGAACCTGTTTAAGTCAGACTCTAATCGATTGGGGCTGGACTTGAACCTGTTAAAGTCGTACTCAATTGTACTGGGACTGGACTTGAATATGTTAAAGTCAGACTTAAATCTACTGGAGCAGGACTTTTCTCTTGGTGTGTTTATGGCCTGGATTTAGGTTTGCCAGGCTAGACTGGACTTGACTTTAATATACTGGACTCTAATCTTCCAGAATGGCCTGGACTCTTATGGGCTTCAGCAGACTCTCTGCTGGACTGAACAGGATTTTGCTGGGCTGGGGGATGAACTACGTCGGGCATGGGCTGGTAGAGGTTGGGTTTTACTGAAGGTGGGTATCCTCTGGGTCAGCTGCTGTTCGGGAAACACAGGATCTGAAAGTATTTTCACTCGTCCATTACTGTCTGCCGTGCTAATGGTGATCTGAAAGTGCTTTCATGTGCACAGATATTGTTACACGTCGGGTCTGTTGTTTACTCTTACTGCTCTGCACCATTTGCTTCGCTAATGTGATTTTGATTAGGTTAAATATGAATGTTTTAAAACTTAAATTAAAAAACAGATACAAATCAGACAGTTATTTACATTTTTGGCATTTAGCAGACGCCTTTATTTAAAGTGACTTACAGTACTGTGACAGTACACACCAATGAGGAATAACATTATCAACACCTCCTTGTTTTTACACTCACTGTCCATTTTATCAGCTCCACTTACCATACAGAAGCACTTTGTAGTTCTACAATTACTGACTGTAGTCCATCTGTTTCTCTGCATGCTTTGTTAGCCCCCTTTCATGCTGTTCTTTAATGGTCAGGACCCCCACAGGACCACTACAGAGCAGGTATTATTTGGGTGGTGAATCATTCTCAGCACTGCAGTGACACGGACATGGTGGTGGTGTGTTAGTGTGTGTTGTGCTGGTATGAGTGGATCAGACACAGCAATGCTGATGGAGTTTTAAAACACCTCACTGTCACTGCTGGACTGAGAATAGTCCACCAACCAAAAATATCCAGCCAACAGTGCTTCGTGGGCAGCGTCCTGTGACCACTGATGAAGGTCTCAAAGATGACCAACTCAAACAGCAGCAATAGATGAGCGATCGTCTCTGACTTTACATCTACAAGGTGGACCAACTAGGTAGGAGTGTCTAATAGAGTGGACAGTGAGTGGACACAGTATTTAAAAACTCCAGCAGCGCTGCTGTGTCTGATCCACTCATACCAACACAACCACCTAAATTATACCTACTCTGTGGTGGTCCTGTAGGGGTCCTGACCATTGAAGAACAGGGTGAAAGCAGGCTAAAAAAGTATGTAGCGAAACAGATGGACTACAGCCAGTAATTGTAGAACTACAAAGTGCTTCTATAGTATATGGTAAGTGGAGCTGATCAAATTGACAGTGAGTGTAGAATCCAGGAGGTGGTTTTAATGTTATGGCTGATTGAGTGTAAAGGGCCTAGCTTAAGGGCCCAACAGGAGCAACCTGGCAGTGGATACTAGACCAGTGCCTTAACCACTAGACTACAACTGCCTACAGGCAAACATATTGTAAAAATGAAAAGACATTACTCTAGATTTAAGGTCAGAGCTTTATGCAACTTAACTGACTTAACTGACACTCTGATTGTTATTCCTCCCTCACTACACAATACCATTGGCACTGTTTATTCCAGCAGATGTCATCCACCAAGCTGAATTCAATTCAACGCTGATCTGCTTCATACCTCAAACTCGACCAAAAAGCTTGTAATGAACAGTTCTTATGCCGATCTTGTTTTCTGAGGCAGTTTGGAACCCGGGAGTGCTGTAACTGAGGTTGTGTATGTACTAGTGTGGCTTTACATCTAAGCGGTTCTCACTCCTGGTTGTTTCTGCAGATCCAGCAGTGAAACGATTGAGTAATTGACATGTTTTATGTAGAGATCTGCATGACAGTGTAGCAAGTGTAGGTGTGACTGAAAAATCCAAATTCACTGGTTAAAATGAGCGTGTGTGTGTAGTTTTGACGCTGAGGTTTCGACTGAAACGATAGATTTATGTGCTTTTCTCTCTCTCTTCTAAACTCTAATTTAATTTCAGTCTTGCCAAAAGCCTTTTGAAGTAACGACTCACACAAACAATCCAGAGTGTCGAAAGCCATTAACACCCAGCACAACTCATTCAGTTTCTATACACTACTGACACACACACCATACACACACACACTAACCTCCACTCTGTACATCACCATACACACACATACACTTACACACTAACCAACACACACTGTACATCACCATACACACACACCCTCACCACCACACTCTGTACATGCACCATACACACACATACACACACACACACTGACCACCACACTATGTACACACTGTGTGTGTATGGTGATGTACAGAGTGGTGGTTAGTGTGTGTATGGTGATGCACAGAGTCTGGTGATGCACAGATGCACAAATTCTCTAATTTCCTTCGGGATCAATAAAGTATCTATCTATCTATCTATCTATCTATCTATCTATCTATCTATCTATCTATCTATCTATCTATCTATCTATCTATCTATCTATCTATCTATCTGTCTATCTATCTATCTATCTATCTGTCTATCTATCTATCTATAGTCTGGTGGTTAGTGTGTGTATGGTGATGTACAGAGTGGTGGTTAGTGTGTGTGTGTGTGTGTGTGTGTGTGTGTATGTATGTATGTATGGTGCATGTACAGAGTGTGGTGGTTAGTGTGTGTATGGTGATGTACAGAGTGGTGGTTAGTGTGTGTGTGTGTGTGTGTGTGTGTGTATGTATGTATGTATGTATGGTGCATGTACAGAGTGTGGTGGTTAGTGTGTGTATGGTGATGTACAGAGTGGTGGTTAGTGTGTGTGTGTGTGTGTATGTATGTATGTATGTATGGTGCATGTACAGAGTGTGGTGGTTAGTGTGTGTTTGGTGATGAACAGAGTGTGGTGGTTAGTGTGTGTGTGTATGGTGATGTACAGAGTGGTGGTTAGTGTGTGTATGGTGAAATACAGAGTGTGGTGGATAGTGTGTGTGTGTGTGTGTGTGTGTGTGTGTGTGTGTGTGTGTGGTGTGTACAGTGTGTTTGCAGTGTGTGTATGGTAATGTACAGAGTGTGGTGTATGCACACCATACATACACCCCACACACACAAACACACACACGTACATACAGCACAGTACAAGCACACTGTACTCACACAATCCACACTACACAACACAGACACTTCACTTCATACATTCCACACACACACTGTAAAGCACACTGTACTCAAACTACCAACACACACAGGTACATACACTACACTACAACCACACCGTACATACACCACACACACACACACACACACATACGCTATCCTAAAAATACACTGTACTCACACTACCAACACACGCACTTCACAACACAGAGACATCGGTACACACACTACATACACACCAATACACATTACACACAATACTTTTACAGTGTACACTGTACATACAATATACAAACTGTACACACACACATACATTTAAGCACCACACACACATTAGTACATACACTACACTAAAAATACACTGTACTCACACTACCAACACACACAACACAGACACATCAGTACAAACACTGCACTACACTTACACTACATTTACAGTGCACATTGTACATACAACCCACAAACTGTACACACACACATACCGTACGTTTGAGCACCACACACATTAGTACATACACTAAACTAAAAATACACCGTACTCACACTACCAACACACACACACAGCACAGAGACATCAGTACAAACACTGCACTACACTTACACTACTTTTACAGTGCACACTGTACATACAACCCACAAACTTTACACACACAAACACACACTTTACATTTTCTATTTAACAGCTCAGTGTGCACACCCTTCACTGAGATGATAATTACCTTCCGACAGTCCGTGGAGACAGGGTGTGAAACACACACACACACACACTTCCGTGTTATTACAGTTACTCTGTAGAAGAGTTTGGATGATGCAAAGACAGAAAAAAGCAAAAGAAATAAAGTCGCCTTTATACATTTAAATTCTTTCATGTTTATTGTGGGTTATCCTGTCATCTTGTCATAATTATACATAAGAAACAGAATCACAAAAAACTTCAGATTCTCTGTCAGTATCCACATCACACCTGCTTGATGTAAATAGGGACACCCACAGTCCAACTGCTTCTAAACCTTGATGTGAACAGTGACACCCACGGCCCAGCTGCTTCTAAACCAGCTATGGATTGGCGCCCTGTTCCAGGTATTCCTGCCTTGAGACCAGTGTTTTCCGCACCCTAATAGCAGTTGATTAAAAAAACGCTGGACTGAAGGTCAGCCAGGCTTCTCTTGCAGGCATTCCTCTTAGTTCTCTTGTACATCACCAAGCTCTTTACATTTACTAAAGTAAACACTGCCTGAATCACCAGGGCTGCCGGGACATACACTCAGAACCAAGGCTGCATGTGTTCATTGCAGAAAAATACACAGAAATGTCTGGTGATTGGGCAATGTGAAGCTTTTTAATTGACTCGCCACTTGCAAGGTGAACATTGTTGGACAGGCTTATAAAAATATCACCCCTTTACCTGTGCGGAGATTCTGAACACCCCGGTTCGAATCTCGGCTCTGCTACCGGTTGGCTGGGTGCCATCTAGCGGGCACAATTGGCAGTGCCAGAAGCAGACAAAATTGACCACAGAGTCTGCTGGGTGGGAAAAGACCAGAGTGGGTGGGGTCTTCAAAGGCTGTACAAGAACCCTGATTAGCAGGCGCTTGTGCAGAAGTGGATAAGCCTCATGTGCGAATCCACGGAGACACGGGCGAAAAAGAAGGGGTTGAGCGACTGCAAACGCATCAAAAGGGGCATGGAGCAGGCAAACATGCCCTCCTCGCAATCGGCATATATGTATATATATATATATATATATATATAGGTGGACTGTGGTTAGGTGTGCAATGTTAAGGTGTTCCTTGTGCTTAGGATAAGTTACTTTTTATGAGGTTTGTTAAGAGTGTTTCTAGTAAAGTGGCTTACAATGAGTTAGTTGTTTTCAATTCAATTCAACGTTTATCGTCATTATACCAACAAAGGGTTGTAGAGTATAAGGAAACACTATCAGGCTACTTCTCCGGTGTAGATATAAAAGACAATAGTGCAAAGACAATAGACAAAAACATAACACACAAGTGAACAGACAGTCAATACAGAGTATTTTAAAGGTCTGAGGTAGTATTAAAGTGTACACTATAGTGGTACCCTGAAACTCCACACCCTTTGTCGAGAAATCTGTACCCTTAAACTCAACATTTCCCTTAAACTCGACGTGTGTGCGACTGCCGCTTTGTTTAGCGCTTGGCTTGAGCGGCGCGGTAAAACGTCATCAAAGTGCGAATATGAGACGAATCTGCATTTGTGTGGAATAACCATCAAATTCACTCTGAAAGCTCCACATGTACCTGTGTTCAGCTGAATTTTCCTTCTGTTTCACTTTTCAACTTTTGTTACAGCTCGGGGTGCTGAGAAATTGTGAGAATCAGCTTTTCGGAGAGAGTCTAAAATGCTTATCGTTAAAAAAAGCATAATGTGATTTAATGTATTAAAAGAACGACACAAAAACACTAAACCTCTGTTAATTATTACTGCTCATAAGTTCTCTCTAGTAATGAAATTCCTTGCTCATTGTTTTAGTACAATAAGTCACGTTAAGCTTTGTGGACCCGCACAAACCTTAGGAAATAACAGCACAACCAGCCGCTTCTCATGTTTACTGAACGGAATACAGTATTCCAAGATCAAGCATTTCCACGATAAAAAAAAGTAAATATAAAGAGCAGGTTTTATTGTATTTAACTGTTTTTAATTGCATTTCAGTGTTGTTTATATTATATTTGTGTTATTTTCAGTGTATAAGTGTCAAAAACAACCCCATTATTTTACATTAGCCTAAAATATATGCAGTTCCACGGGACCATGGAACGCATTAACAGGTTTCCCATACATCCTTATGGGAAAAAATACCTTGAAACTCAACATCTTTTAAACTCAACACCACTCCCAGAACCAACTGATATCGAGTTTTAAGGTACCACTGTATTGCAGACAGTGTAAGCAGTGTCACAGTTGTTAAGGTTAAAAAGTGTACCGTGCAGGTAGATAAGCATTAGCAGCTTATGTTCAAGTATAGAGGTTTACAGCTTAGATATAGAGTTTAAGTTAAATGTGCAATGTGCATACAGTCCCATGAGCTGGAAAGGCTTAGTGTGTAGAAATGCTCCAGGGAGCAGGGTTAATAACAGTCTGTATTGTGTGTGTTCATGTTCTGGTTGGTGTTGCTGGTGTAACCTGTTAAACTTCTCGCAGATTAAAACTGTTCTTGAAAGATGGTTTATGATGCTCAGGCCGACATGATTTTTAATAAGGTAGTCTGTAATAAAGCCAATTAATCTTTAGGTGACCTGTAATAATGTGATGTTGAGGCTGTCCTTGTTAAGGTTGCCATCTAATCAGTCAACCTTATTATGGATGAGTTCAGAAAGATAGGCTGGATTCTGGGTAGTCCGTTGTATCTATTCAGGTCCTGGTTTATTCACTCTGTCTCGTTATTCTGTCATTTTTCTATGCTTTCTATGCTAACAAAACTTACAGCTGAGCTCGGCAGTTCTGGTGGGACACACATTTAATTAATTGAATTGAACTGAATGGAAAGGTGTCATTCATGTTAAAAGTTGATAAGCTCTTTAGTACAAGCCATTATTCGCAAGTGAAAATTGCATGGCTGTTCCTTTGTTTTTATAAGCCAGATAGCAATAAAGAATGGGTGTCCACGTATTTTTGGCTATGCAGTGCATCATCAGTATGTAAATCCATCACATATTAGTATGAAGTAAGAAATAAAATGTGTGAACACACATATATGTGGTGGTATGTAACTCTGGCTTTAATTTACATAAAGGCCACGAGGGCATGTTGTTAATATTTCGACTGTGTGTGTGTGCGCGCACGTATATATGATTTCTTCATTCACTTCCACCATTTCTCCTCTTATCCTCCATTCCGCACTCGACCATCTCATCCCCCGGTCTGATAATACCCTGCTGTTATTATTCATGAAGTGAAGAATCCCTTGATAAGATTAGAAAGTGGAGCACAGGTGTGGTGTCCATAATTGGCTTTTTTTTTTCAGGTCATGGCAACCAAATATTTTCGAAAGCAGCCCACCTGCACATCTTATTACTGAGAATCATATTCCAGTCAGCCGGCTTTTTTACACTGACCTTTTAGAAGCAACAGTGAACTGGTGACTCCAACCTTAAAGCCAACCCTAAAACTTTGCTGGCTGGATTACTTGGGTAACATGGGAGGTAGATGGGAGGTAGACGGTGTTGCCACGTGTCTTTAAAGTTCAGCAGGATTGTGGATGGATTGTGTGTTAATAGGTTTTCCTAAACTGGGGATAAAGCGACGCATACAGGTGGTCTCATTAAAATCGAGCTGAGGCTTTATTAAGTCCGGCACAGTCTGGTGATTAACAGCTTGTGCTCCAACACATTTATTAAACCTGATCATTAACAGCTTAGCTGGATCAAGTGTGTTTGCGTGGAGTATACATCAGACTGGCGCTCTGGAACAGGAATTGAGAAAGCCTGTCATATGCCATTGATTGGTTCATCCACTGTCAAGATGTTTTATGTACACCGATCAGGCCTAACATTATGACCACCTGCTTGTTTCTACACTCACTGTCATTTTATCAGCTCCACTTACCATATAGAAGCACTTTGTAGTTCTACATTTACTGACTGTAGTCCATCTGTTTCTCTACATACTTTTTTAGCCTGCTTTCACCCTGTTCTTCAATGGTCAGGACCCCCACAGGACCACCACAGAGCAGGTATTATTTGGGTGATGGATCATTCTCAGCACTGCAGTGACACTGACATGGTGGTGGTGTGTTAGTGTGTGTTGTGCTGGTATGAGTGGATAAGACACAGCAATGCTGCTGGAGTTTTTAAACACCTCACTGTCACTGCTGGACTGAAAATAGTCCACCAACCAAAAATATCCAGCCAACAGCGCCCCATGGGTAGCGTTCTGTGACCACTGATGAAGGTCTAGAAGATGACCAACTCAAACAGCAGCAATAGATGAGCGATCGTCTCTGACTTCACATCTACAAGGTGGACCAACTAGGTAGGAGTGTCTAATAGAGTGGACAGTGAGTGGACACGGTATTTAAAAACTCCAGCAGCACTGCTGTGTCTGATCCACTCATACCAGCACAACACACACTAACACACCACCACCATGTCAGTGTCACTGCAGTGCTGAGAATGATCCACCACCCAAATAATACCTGCTCTGTGGTGGTCCTGTGGGGGTCCTGATCATTGAAGAACAGGGTGAAAGCAGGCTAAAAAGATATGTAGAGAAATAAATGGACTACATTCAGTAATTGTAGACCTACAAAGTGCTTATATATGGTAAGTGGAGCTGATAAAATGGACAGTGAGTGTAGAAACCAGGAGGTGGTTTTAATGTTATGGTTGATTGGTGTAAGTTTTTTATTAAACCAGTGGTTTAAATACTTGCATTAAATAAAAACAATTATATTATTAACAGTTATTTTACCTCACATTGGTGGTTCATTATATTCTGGCCTGTAATATGGTGATTCATGATGAGGTGGTTTGTAATAATGCGGTCTAAAGAGGTGGTCTATTTTTAGTTGTTATTGGTCCTTAACGCGGTCCTTAATGTGGTCCATGTTGAGGTTATTGTTATGAAAGTAACTCTTTGTTGAGAAGGTGTGTGTTGACCTTACTCCTTTTTATATCTCTGCTGCTATATAAACCCTACGCTGCTAACTGTGTATGAGGATATGTTTTTTTTACAACCCCAAATCAGAAAAAGTTGGGACAGTATGGAAAATGCAAATAATAAAAATTGCAGACAGTATGAACCTGAGATATTTTTCATGTTTTGTCTGGTCAACTTAATTTTATTTATTAATAAACATCCATTCCTGCATCCCACACCTGCAACACAATCCAAAAAAAGTTGGGACAGTAAAGCCTTTCCTGGATGCTGCTTTTATACCAAACCATGATTATAATCACATGTTGACATCAACTGTTTGGAATCACATCATTATTACTGGTTCTAAATTGTCCCAACTTTTTCTGGAATGTGTTGCAGGCCTGAATGTAGGATTGGATGTTTATTAACAAATGAAATTAAGTTGACCAGACAAAACATGAAATATCTCAGGTTCAAACTGTCTGCAATTAAATAAAAGTCAAAGTAAACATAGGGAACACTGCATTTTTATTTTGCTGGCATTTTCCATACTTTTTCTGATTTGGGGTTGTAGTTTTTATATCTCTGCTGCTTTATAAGCCTTTCCTGGATGCTGCTTTTGTACCAAAACCATGATTACAATCACCTCTTGACATCAACTGTTTGGAATCACATCATTATTTAGTTCACTCACTGTCTTAACTGCTTATCCAATCAGGGTCGCGGGGGCGGTGCTGGAGCCTATCCAAGCTTTTCAATGGGCGCAAGGCACACGGTAATACCCTGGACGGGGCACTAGTCCATCACAGGGCAGACACAAATACATACACACACACAGACCCATTCTCATTATTTAGTTTTTTCACCTCATTACTAGCCCTAAATTGCACCCGTCCCAACTTTTTTTGGAATGTGTTGCAGGCCTGAAATGCAGGAATTTCAAAAAATTAAATGAAGTTGAGCAGACAAAACATGAAATATCTTGGGTTCAAATGGTCTGCAATCCAATAAACTGTCCAACTTTAACTAATTTGAGGTTGAACCACTTATCTTTTACTTAGCACCATGTACTGGCCAACACTACTATTGTCTTTAGTCTTTACATTTTCATTTACATTTTCAGCATTTAGCAGACGCTTTTATCCAAAGCGACTTACACAATGAGCAGAACACGATGAGCAATTGAGGGTTAAGGGCCTTGCTCAGGGACCCAACAGTGGCAACTTGGTGGTGGCGGGGCTTGAACCGGCAACCTTCTGTTTACTAGTCCAGTACCTTGACCACTGAGCTATCACTGGCCCTTTAGTTATATTTAGTCTTGTCTCCCTCAATTCCTTCAGATTAGACATGTCTCTAGTATTTATTGTACTGTTTCTTTGATCTGCACTGTGTATCTTGTGTTGCTTTGCACTTGTGTGCTGTGTTGCACCCTGGTCCTGGAGGAACGTAGTTTAGTTTGAATATGTACTTGTATAGAGCTGAAATGACAGTAAAGCCTCTCTTGAACTGTTGATCTGTGTTATGGTGGTTTACGTCATACTTGAATTTTTTATAAGGAGACTTTATTTATTTAAGTCCTAACTGAGTGAGTCTTTTTTGAGGTGATTCATTCGAAGTCATGAGGTGACCAGAGATCCAGCTGCCCACACGTAGGTGGCCTTGAGATGGATCTTGTTCTGGTGGCTTCTTATAGGTTATTCAGCAATGTTGGAGATGTCTATAACAAGGTTGTCCATTTTAATGTAATCCATGCTAAAGGTGGTTCAATTACTGCATGCTGTAAAAGCATCATGGGTTGCTTGAGCGTCAACCTGGTGCAGTGTATTATGGGATATTGTGAGCTGGATATTCAACACTGTGCTTTCAGTAATGAAGCCAGAAATGCTGTGCTATTGAAGAAACAGATGAAAAGAGAATCTGGTGTTTATCAGTGCTACAAAGAACCACGAATTGCCACGAATACTAATTAACTGATAAATTAATGCTAAATTAGCTAATATTTATAATGAATTGTCAATCAAATTCTCAGCTTGGCATTTACATGTGAAAAACAGTTTAAACAAATAATCAGAAAGTCCCAAATTTAAACAGATGTTGAAAGATGAAGATCAAGTCTGGCTGAATACAGTTCAAACATTAGAAAGTTAAGTAGCATAGAGTTCATAAACCCAACTGTGGCAACTTGTCAGTGGTGGGGCCTGATCCCTCTGATAGTGCTCTACCTAGTTCATGCTGATAATGTCATTTTTTACAACTTCTGTGTCTTGAAAGAAAGTGTAGTATTCACATCTAATGACTAAAAACTTGGAGAAAATAGCCACTCTTTTTTTTAGCAACTGTGTTCCTGGGTGTTAGATTTGAACCACTGGCACCTGACAGATGTCAAAAAGACATAAAAGTGTGTGTGTGTGTGTGTGTGTGTGTGTGTGTGTGTGTGTGTGTGTGTGTGTGTGTGTTGTGTCTTTTTATGCTAATCGTGACAGATGCTATCCGATGCTGTGGCAAAGTTAATTACTTCACAGTCAAGCAAAGGCTTTTCAAACAACTTGTGTTGATGTGTGTATAAGTGTCTGTGTGTGTTGCTCTAGTTGTGCTTCTTATTGATGGTAAAGCTGGTCTTGATGATAAAGCTGGTATTATTGGTGAAGCTGGTCTTGGTGGTAAAGCTGGTATTAATGGTGAAGCTGGTCTTGGTGGTGAAGCTGGTATTATTGTTAAAGCTGGTATTATTGGTGAAGTTGGTATTATAGGTGAAGCTGGTCTTGGTGGTGAAGCTGGTATTATTGTTGAAGCTGGTCTTGGTGGTGAAGCTGGTATTATTGTTAAAGCTGGTATTATGGGTGAAGTTGGTATTATAGGTAAAGCTGGTATTATTGGTAAAGCTGGTATTATTGGTGGTAAAGTTGGTATTATTGGTAAAGCTTGTCTTGGTGGTAAAGCTGGTATTGCTGAAGCTGGTCTTGGTGGTAAAGCTGGTCTTGGTGGTAAAGCTGGTATTATTGGTAAAGCTGGTATTATTAATGAAGCTGGACTTGGTGGTAAAGTTGGTATTATTGGAAAAGCTGGTCTTGGTGGTAAACTGGTATTATTAGTGAAGCTGGTATTATTGGTGAAGCTGGTATTATTGTTGGTAAAGTTGGTATTATTGGTAAAGCTGGTCTTGGTCGTAAAGCTGGTATTGTTGGTAAATCTGGTTTTGGTGGGAAAGCTGGTATTATTAACAAAGTTGGTATTATTGGTAAATCTGGTTTTGGTGGTAAAGCTGATATTGTTGGTAAATCTGGTCTTGTTGTTAAGGCTGGTCTTGGTGGTGAAGATGGTCTTGGTGGTGAAGCTGGTATTGTTGAAGCTGGTCTTAGTGGTAAAGCTGGTATTGATGGTAAAGCTGGTATTGTTGGTGAACGTGGTCTTGGTGGTAAAACCGGTATTATTGCTGAACCTGGTCTTGGTGGTAAAGCTGGTATTATTGCTGAAGCTGGTATTGTTGGTGAAGCTGGTCTTGGTGCTAAAGCTGGTATTGTTGGTGAAGCTGGTCTTGGTGCTAAAGCTGGTATTGTTGGTGAAGCAGGTATTGTTGGTGAAGCAGGTATTGTTGGTGAAGCTGGTCTTGGTGGTAAAGCTGGTATTATTGGTGAAGCTGGTATTATTGGTGACGCTGGTCTTGATGGTAAAGCTGGTCTTGGTGGTAAAGCTGGTATTGTTGGTGAAGCTGATATTATGGAAGAAGCTGGTAATTCTTGTAAAGCTGATCCTGCTTGTAAAGCTGGTTTAGTTAGTAAACTGGGCTAGTCTAGCTGGTAAAACTGGTATTCTTGGGTAAGATGGTCTTCAAGCTGGTGAAAGCTTTTTATGCTGGTAGAACTGGTCTTTTTAAAGCATACAAATTTTAGCTGACAGTAATTGCTACTCGAGTTACTTGAGAGGACTCCATTACAGCCCATTTTCTCCAAAAGAAATGAGGGTGTGATAGATCTCAATATTATTTTTTCATTCTTTGTCATCTTGGAGACGACGGTTCATCTGTGTCAGAAATCACAAGCCAGAACCACACTGTCAGTATAAGAGCAGGGAATGCTGGGAGGAACTCTGTCCTTTTATTTTATTAAAATAATGTTAGATTTGCAAAGCCTTGCATCATCCTGAATGACAGATACAGTTGTTTTTAGTCTCTCTCTCTCTGTGCAATGGCAAACTACAAAGCCAAAACCATTTGGACACCCTTCCAGATCATTAAGTTGAAGTGTTTCAGTGTTTTCACTATTTTCTCTTAACTTTGTGGCAACTGCCCTTTTCTGTTCCAGCATGACAGTGCCCCTGTTCACAAAACAAATGCCTGGCTTCAGCCCTAATGAAGGTCTTTGGGACAAATTGAAATGATAATTGGGAGCCGGCCCATGTCATCAAGACAAGTGCTTGGCCTCACAAATGCACTTCTGACTGAACTGGCAACAAATGCCCACAGACAAACTGGAAAGCAGGGTCCTTGCACAGCGTCAAAGACCCCATTCACTGTTCGGTCTTGTCCGGTCTTTTCCTACCCGGCAGACTTAATGGCCAATCAGCCGATCGGTAGCAGAGGTTAGAACTCAGGAGTTCAGAATCGAGGAACTGGTGCTCTAGCGGATTATCCCACTGCCCCACCTGGATGCCTTTTCTCGAAGTTTTTCAATAATATTATAGACTGTAGATGGTAAGATCCCCAAATTCCTTGATGACGATGATGTTAAACTGTTGGATTTTTTACTGACCCATCATTTAATGTAAACAAGTAAGATTTTTTTAATGCTCTCTTTTACATTTATTCATTGCTATTTATGACAGAATAATCTATTTTCTATTCACAAGTGCTTGACCCCACAAATGCACTTCTGACTGAATTGGCAATAAATGCCCACAGATGCACTCCAAAATCTTGGAGACTGGAAAGCTTTCCCAGAGGAGATTCTTATAGCCACAATGGATTGGGACCCTGTCTTGGATTTATTGCAGGATGCCACTTGACCCTCCAAAGTTAAAATAAGTAAATATTTATGTTTTGCTAAATGTATAGTTGAAAATTAAAATATTCAATGTCACTATTATTAGTAGTATTATGTTAAATGTATTGATTACACCAGAATTGTGTATAAAATGTGAGAGTTTACTTATTAAAAAAATGAAACTGAAACCTGAGGTGTACAAACTTTTGCATAATATATCATATGTTTTTGTGTTATGGGGTCTGAATACGAATTCTGTGTGTTATGGTATGTGAGTTTAACCATGTGACAACAGCGCCCCCTACAGAACGATCTTTATTTTTATCAATACACACACACCACACACACACAGTGCTGTGTGTATTTCTGCCTTGCAACCAGTGTCTCCAAGTATAAAAAAATTAATCAGTTATTGAAACTGACTACATTCAAAATCTGACCTGTTTCTTGCTGGTCAGGGTTGCTGTAGGTCCAAAATCTTAAAAACTCTGGGAGTTAGACACCTTTGACAGGGTGCCAATTGCTCTTGGGGCAACACTTGTCTATTTATTATTAAGAATAGCTAAATCACCTACAGTTGCAGGATAAACTTTATAAACCTCTAGAAATAAGATTCTGTATTAATAACTCGTGAATTAGTTTGATCTTTATCACTAAATCCTTCTTTCTAAACTAGTCACACCCCAGATGCAATTCTGACTGACTGGGCAACAGATACCCACAGACACACTCCAAAATTCTGTAAACTGGACAGTTTTCTCAGAGAACTGAAGATTCTTATAACCACAATGGATTGGAACCCAGTCCAGGATGTATTGCAGGATGCCACCTGACCTTTCAAACTAGTCACACCCCACATCACTGTACTGTTCATTGATTTATTGAATACACTGATTTATCAATCACAATTCAGGTTTGAAAAAGAATTTTGTATGAATAATATACACACAAGTTTCATTACAAAGTATTTGCTACGTTTTTTTCCTGTGATTGTATTTACTGAGTCATGTGACACAGCCCATAACTGCAAAAAAACTGCAAACCCTTTGGAATGACCTGGCTGTTCACGTTCCTTTTGCCTAAACCAATAACACACATTCTATACATTCAGTGAATTGACCACACCCTGATCTCTGTGCTCCTCCACTTTCTGTACAGGCGCGTTGGTCTACATTTTACATTTTCAGCATTTAGCAGACGCTTTTATCCAAAGCGACTTACAGTACTGTGACAGTATACAGTCTAAGCAATTTAGGGTTAAGGGCCTTGCTCAAGTGGCCAACAGTGGCAACCTGGCAGTAGAGGGGCTTGAACCAGCAACCTTTGGATTACCAGTCCAGTACCTTAACCACTAGGCCACAACTGTCCCTACTAGTTGTGCTACTATCTAGGGTCATTGCACAGCATAACAGACCCCGTTCCAGACTTAATGGTCAATTTTGTCTGCTGCAGGCACTGCCAATTATGCCCGCTAGTGGGCACCCAGTCAACTGGTAGCAGTGCTGAGGTTTGAACTTGGGGAGTTCAGAATCCCAGCACTGGTGTGCTAGTGAAATATCCCACTGAGTCTTTTAATAATATTACGGACTGTAGATGGTAAGATTCCCAAATTCCTTGATGATGATGATGTTAAACTGTTGGATTTTTCACTCACATTTTTTTTCACAATAGACCCTGACCCATCGTTTAATGTAAACAACTAAACCTTTCATTAATGCTCTCTTTTATACTCTATCATGACAGAATCACCTGTGGCGCAGCGGTAAAACACACTAGCACACCAGAGCTGGCATTTCTTATCGGTTTCTCGTCGGTTCGAAACTCAGCTCTGCCACCTTGCAGGCTGGGCGCCTACATGAACAACGATTGGCCTGGTGTTCAAGAGAGGGTGCCCGAGTGGATTCCTCATAACCGATACAATTACAACCTCTGCTGGCTGATTGATGGCGCCTGCACAGAGACGAGGGATAATGTGTGATCAGGGTGTGTCTCTCCAGACACAAAGCTGATCCACATATGAACTCGCCTCGTGTCGGTAAACAGATGCAGACGGCTACTGCACACGTGTTGGAGAAGTTATCAATGTAAAGCAGGTAAATATTCCTTATTTATGCTTGTTTTAATGTTATTGCTGTAAAATATTGATTGTAAACCACTGCTTTCGGTTCTTACTTACATTTTACCTACTTATCTTACGTTTTTACTAGGAATTTCTATTTAGAGAGCTGTTGTGATGTTACACTTGTCCATTCCAAGTTAGAATAACTACATTATAAAATTTTTCCCAGCTGTAAGACTGGTAGATGTATTCTGTGCTGACAACCATGCATCTCTTTGAAAATGTTCTTGCGTCATTTCTCATTCAAATCATAAACGCTTGGGGTTCACATACTTTTTCTCCAGCCGACTGTGACTGATGACTGGTATGAACGATGTGTTAAATGAAGAGATGGAAGTACAATCGTGTTTGTGAGTATATGTGTGTGTCATTAATCAAATGGCTTTGCTTTTAAGACTTATAGGAATAAATATCAGGTGACATTTCTACATGAAAGTGTTCACTAACTTTTTCTCGCGAGTGGTTATAGTGAGGCAATACACAATTCAATTTGGGATGCGCCCACGTATAATAAACAGCTCCATGTTCTCCATCTGTTTAATCTGTGAAGGGTTTTTTTTGGAACCCTACCGGCGAGGAGATCAATACCCTGCCTGTGATTGAAGCTGCCAAGCTGCCACATATCTGAGATTGATTGCTTTTCCTGAGGGACGCCTCATGTTCCAGGAGCTCGCTCTGACAGTTAACAGCCTTTCAGTGATCTATTACTTTTCCTGGCTAGTGTAGGATCCTTTGGAAGTGCTCCACAACTCAGAGCGGCTCAGAGATTGATTGCTTATCCTAGCAAAGTGACTCAGTAAAAGTTGGCGCTGGTTTTTTTTTTCTTCAGTTCTATTCATTTTGTGGAACGGCACTTCATCACCGTCTCGCCTGTTTTTACGGCTCCGGGATGTGCCGCGCTTTAGCCTGAGTGCCGGCTCGTTCTTAATCATCATCTACATGCTGATAAAGTGCCAGCGCTACATTCCTGGCATGCTGCCACCTTCCTTTTATGCACTGTGAAGCTAATCAGATTGGCCTCGTGTTCCAGAGCTCCTACTGATTGATTGATTGAATTTGGGCTCCGCTAATGCTCCCTGTGGAAGAAGCTTGAACAGCACAGGGTTGCTTCTATTAGTATTTAGAATCACACTGTCCCATTATAAAATATAATCTTGGACAGTTAGACTTGTTGCTAGAGTAAGTGCTAGAGTAGCATGAAAAGTATCACTTTATGAGCTTAAACGACCCATCTCTTTGGGAGTTCTATTAATATGGAAGAGACTGTCCACAGAAAAAAAACAGCAACTACAGACACACTGCCTACTTTAGGCTACCCTACTTTTTCAAATTTGAATGATTAAATAAAAGGTGAATTAGTAAAATTGAGTACTGAGACACCAACCGTCACCAACTGTTCGTCAAATTCAAGATTTAAAAAAAAAAATTTCTTAATGCATTTTCCCATTTTCCTATTTCCCCTTTTTTAGAGCGTCTAATTGCCCTCTCCACCAATGCCGATCCCTGCTCTGATTGAGGAGAATGAAGCTAACCCACACATCCTGCGACACGTGGGCAGCAACCGTATGCATCTTATCAACTACACTTTGACGAGTGCAGTGCAGCTCAGCTTTGTGTACGGAGAGACACACCCTAAGAGCACTCTTTTCTCATCTCTGTACAGGCGCCATCAATCAGCCAGCAGAGGTCGTAATTGCACCAGTCATGAGAGAGAGACCCCATCCGGCTTAGTCCCGCCCATCTGAACAACAGGCCAATCGTTGTTCATGTGGCCGCTCTGCCTTAGCCAGCAGGCAGAGCTGAGATTCGATACGATGTATTCTAGATCCCAGCTCTGGTTCCAGCGTATGCTTTTTACCGCTGCGCCACCTAAGCGGCCCCAAATTCAAGATTTTTAACCAGAAGGAAACCCTGTGGTCTGATGAGACTTTATTAGAACATTTTTACTAAATTCTAGTCATTGTGTGTGATTTAAACCTAACTTTTATGTATTTATTAGAATTTTAATGTTACATTTGGTTACATTCATGACAAAAACGGTAGTTACTTATTACGCAAGATTCATCAGTTCACAAGTTCAATGTCAAACACAGTCATGGACAATTTTGTATCTCCCGTTCACCTCACTTGCACGTCTTCGTACTGTTGGAGGAAACCGGAGCTCCCGGAGGAAACCCACACCTTTCGAGGATCGAACCCAGGACCTTTTTGCTGCTACCCACTGAGCCAACGTGCCGCCCGGTTTAAACCTAACAAGGCAATCTGTAACATTTGCTGTAAAATTCACATTTTAAGGTTTGTGTTTAGCAATTTAACAATTTTTATTCACGTAGTCCCTCACTTTTTCCGGTTAATTTGCACTATGACGCGTATTTTACAATTCTACAGCAATTTAGTTAGCAACCGCTTAGACAAAATGTCCAAGATGTCAAAGTCTAAAGAAGGTAAAATCACTACTTGAGTAACTGAGTTTGGAAAACTCAGGGGGGTTGTTCAAAATAATAGCAGTGAGGAGTTCAGTTGGTGAAGTCATTCATTCTGCAGAAGAACGTGTGTCAAATTTGGCCCTTAGGCCTTTAGGAGGGTGGCAAATGTTGCACAGGTTGGTCATAGCACATTTCCTTTTGAAATACTGGGTAAAATGGGTTGTTCCAGACATTGTTCTGATGAACAGAGTACTTTGATTAAAAAGTTAATTGTAGAGGGAAAAACATACAGAGAAGTGCAGCAAATTATTGGCTGCTCAGCTAAAATGATCTCAAATGCCTTAAAGTGACCAAAACCTGAAAGATGCAGAGGGAAGCGTGGAACTACTGTTCGAAAGGATTGAAGAAAAGCCAAAATGGCAAATACTCAGTCAATGATCACCTCCAGAAAGATCAAGGAACATCTGAAGTTACCAGTGAGTACAGAAGATGATTAAATGAAGCCAATTTACCAGCAAGAACTCCTTGCAAAGTTTCGTTGTTAAGAAAAAGACGTGTCCTGAATGGGTTCAAATTTGCCAAAGAACACATTGACTGGCCCAAAGAGAAATGGCTCAACATTTTGTGGACTGGTGAAAGCAAAATTGTTCTTTTTGGGTCTAGTGGCCGTAGACAGTATGTCAGACGACCCCTGAGCACTGAATTCAAGCCAAAGTACACTGTGAAGACAGTAAAGCATGGTGGTACAAAATGATGATATGAGGATGTTTATCATACCATGGTGTTACGTCTATTTATCACATACGAGGGATCATGGATCAGTTTAAATATATCAGAATACTTGAGGAGATCATGTTGCCCTATGTCGAAGAAGAAATGTTCTTAAAATGGATGTTTCAACATGACAGTGACTCAAAACATCTTGGTTACAGACAAACAAGATTGAGGTAATAGAGTGGCCAGCCCAATCCCCTGACCTCAGTCCCATAGAGAACTTGTGGGCTGACGTCTGAATTGCGTTTTTTTAGGCAAAACCCAAAATTGCAGAAGAACTGTGGAATGTGGTCTAATCATCCTGGACTGGAATACCTGTTCAGAGGTGCCAGAAGTTGGTCGACTGCATGCAACACAGATCTCAGAAACAATTGTTTTGCCACTAAATATTAGTTCAGTAATTTAAAGTAAAGTGAAACCTCAAACATTTTTTCATGTTAAAGATACATTTTTTAAGTTTTTAAAGAAAAATGCTGGCACTGCTATTTTTTTTAACAGCCTAATATTCATTTTTCTTAATTTTCTGTAAAGGATTAACACAAACTGGCTAAATTTTGTTAATGTTTTGATTTAGAATTGAAAGTGTAGTATTTTCAGTGCATTTGCATTTATGGAAATAAAAGTTATTATGATGATTTTGTGCTTAATTCGCTTTTTTAAAATCACTGCTATTTTTTTGAACACTACTGTAATTAATTGTCACAGGTAACTAATGTTAACACATGCTGACGCTAGGGACTCGTTGTGCACGAGTCATTTTTTGCGAGTCACAAGTCCACTGCTGTGTATTGTAGCTTCCATCTACTTCTATTATTCAATTTCTGAGTGTTATTTAATGAGTCCTAATTATGTGAAATGCCATTACAGACACTAAACCACCAAAATGAATCTAATTTGCAGTTTGAATACTTTTGACCAAGGAGCTGATCAGAAAACAAAAGTATTATTTTGTGTTCCAACAATTGATTCTTTGGAAGCCTGAGTGTATTTAAACTTTTGACTTTGGGCTGTTTGCGACAGCTGCTGCACTCTCAAGAGTTTCACTGCTCTAACATTCCTATAAACATTTTAGTAGCGGTGTTTTTCACTGTGTTACATTATGCAGGAAAATGAGCCAACACAGAGTTGTAGCCTGGGGCCGACGTAGCTCTGTGATCTACTGCTTCAGCCTGATAGACTGTAATTTGCAGGCTTTGATTTGTTTCCCTTCTGGATGGAGCAGGAGCGTGGTGGTGGTGGTGGAGGGGTGCCCGTGTTTAAAAATGACTCCTGTCCAGCATTAAAATGGGCTTTAATAGCGGGGAGCTGTCCGAGTCCCGGACGTCTGGGCTTCCTGCGGCGCATGCTAATGTTCTTGCTAAATCGCTAACACACACATACACACACAGCAGGAGACGGAAAACTCAACAATAGATTAGAGAGGGCCAGTGTGAGACACAACGTGGTATTCATCTCACACAGAGACGGAGGATGAATAATGAATAAGTGAATTATTGGAGAATAAAGTAAAATGTAAAAAATAAATTATATTGTTGAATTTAATTAAAGAAACTGAATAAGAGATTTTGATGTTTCTGTAGTAACAGAAATATTAGCATGACAGATTAGGATTAGCATTTCAAATGTATTGGTAAAGGAATCCAACATAATTTTGTAATAACGGTGGTTTTTCAAACCTTTTTTTTTTACATTTACATTTACATTTTCGGCATTTAGCAGATGCTTTTATCCAAAGCGACTTACAGTAATGACTGAACATGATTTTAAGCAATTGAGGGTTAAGGGCCTTGCTCAGGGGCGCAACAGTGGCAACTTGGTGGTGGTGGTGGGGCTTGAACCGGCAACCTTCTGATTACTAGTCCAGTACCTTAACCAATGAGCTATTACTGCCCTTTAAACAACCCACATTTGCTTTAAAACAAAACACAAAACTAAATATACCTAATTAATAAAAATGATGGGAATCGGGTCCCACTGTGGTTTACAAGATGTAACTTAAAGCCTCTACAAGAGGGCATTTGTGTACAAGTATATTTTGTCTTTAAGTGCCTGTTAAAATTAGTTTACAGTGCGACCTTGTTACGTGACGTCCCCTAAACTCAAAATCTTTGAAACTCGACGCCCTTTGTTGAGAAATTTGTACCCTTAAACTCGACGTTTACCTTAAACTCAATGGGTGTGTTCGGAAACCTAGTGAGCTCTCTACATAGACAGCTTTTTACGCCATCCTCTGCGCACTCCCGAGAAGGAGGCTGTTCGAAATCCTAGATGCCTTAACACGCTCACTACTGAGGTATCTTAAAATTTCAACACTATTTTGAAACGTAAATAAATTATTATTGATGTTTAATTTGTATAAACTTGCACAAGTGTTTTAATTTGCAAATTCCAGCTTGTCAGCAAATTTAACTGTTTTCGGTACACGGCGGAAGATATTTGACATGCTAGCGCATTGTGCCACCCCATCCCACTGGTTTGGATGGCATGAGGCTAACTGTGTTAGCTTAGTTAGCAAAAGCTGATGTTATCGCTGTCTGAGTAGCGCATTTAAATAACCGGTCAATAAGTCAATGACTTATTAGAATCCTTTCTACTTAAACAGCTGCTTATGTAGGCAGTAAAACAGCAAGGCAGCTCACTAGGTTTTCGAACACACCCACTGTGTACAGTTTTTTAAAATTTATTTATTAAGTGTCTTGAGAGGTGCGGTAAAACTTCAAAGTGCAAAAATGAGACGAATCTGCATGTGTGGAATAACCATCAGATTCACTCTGAAAGCTCCACATGTACCTGTGTTTAGCTGGATTTTCCTCCTGTTTCACTTTTAAACTTGTGTTACAGCTCGAGGTGCTGAGAAATTGTGTGAATCAGCTTTTCCGAGAGTCTAAAACACTTAATGTGAATGTGAATAAAGCTTAGTGTGAATGTGAATGTATTATAAGAACGACATAGAAACACTAAACCTCTCTTAATTATTACTGCTCATAAGTTCTCTCCATTAATAACATTCCTCACTCGTTGTTTTTGTACAATAAGTCACGTTAAGTTTTGTGTGCCCTACACTCTGTGGGAAATAACGGCACAGCCAGCATGTGAATGTGCCTTTACAGTATTCCAAGATCAAGCATCTCCACGATTAAGAAGCATAAGGAAACAATAAAAAAAGAAAAGATAAAGTGCAGGTATTGTATTTACCTGTTGTTTATATTATATTTGTGTTATTTTCAATGTATAAGTGTCAAAAACAACCCCATTATTTTACGTTGGCCTAAAATATATGCAGTTCCACAGGACCATGGAACGCATTAACAGGTCTCCCAAACACCTTTATGGGAAAAAATACCTTAGAACTCAACGTCTTTTAAACTCAACGCCACTCCCAGAACCAATTGATGTTGAGTTTCAAGATACCACTGTACATAGTTATTAGTGTTTTTTCCTGCGACCCATTTTTTTTTCTCTCAGGACCCACCCAAGGGTTGCAACCCAGGTTAGAAAAACTCTGCTGTAGAGCATCACAAAGGTGCATCATGCAAAGTACATATTGGTGATTGGTGAAACCACCTCCTTGTTTTTACACTCACTGTCCAGTTTATCAGCTCCACCTACCATAGTCAGTGTCACTGCAGTGCTGAGAATGATCCACCACCTAAATAATACCTGCTCTGTAGTGGTCCTGTGGGGGTCCTGACCATTGAAGAACAGGGTAAAAGGAGGCTTAAGAGGTATGTAGAGAAACAGATGGACAACAGTCACTAATTGTAGAACCTGAAAGTGCTTCTATATGGTAAGTGAAGCTGATAAAACTGACAGTGAGTGTAGAAACAAGGAGGTGGTTTTAGTGTTATGGCTGATCGGTGTAGAACAAAACTTTAAACAGTAACTGTAAACACCACAGATGACAAACTTTCAAATTCAGATTTAAAACACCCCAGATACTCATAAAACTGAGCTGCTCATTACAGATCTCGCCACAGAATCTAAATTGGGTTCAGTTTAAGAACTTCGACTAAGTCACTAAAGGAAACAAGTAAGACCCCAGATCCAAGTTGGTAAACAACTTAAAAGCATTAAGAAACAGGATCACTATTTGATTCAGTTTCTCGGAGGTCGCTTAGTTTCAGTGCTGCTGTACTTTTTGCATCATTCTCATGGGTAACAGCACAGCGCTCAAGCCCTAATACAGATCCTTTTGTTTTTAAATGTAATTTTTACTTTTTTAGCCGTTAATTTCATCAGCATAAGACTCACTCGGACTGTATGGTGTTATTAATAAACAGCAAAGTCTGGTATTCACTTTACCCACATGTACAGAAGCACATTTCTACACATTCTGAACACTTCATGCCTTATACAAGCCCTCATCATTTACATGTTCACACCTCACTGACACGTCTTCTGCTCATCTTTATCCATCACATTTTGCATCTATCTTTATCACCGTACACACCAACGATTATTTGCCATGTCCTTTTATACAATCTGTAACTATACTATTGGTAGGACACTATTTCAATACACAACTTAGTACAGTATAGTGTGATTTTTATCACAACAGGGTAGGGTGGGTTTTTTCTCTTTCTCCCCAACCACCTTAAAATCCAAGCTGTAGCCTAGTGGTTAAGGTACTGAACTAGTAATCAGAAGGTCACTGGTTTAAGCCACCACTGCCAGATTGCTCCTGTTGGGTCCTTGAGCAAGGCCCTTGATCCTCAATTAATCAGACCGTATACTGTAACTGTAATGTAAGTCGCTTTGGATAAAGACGTCTGCATATGACAGTGGTAGCCTAGTGGATAGAGCTTTGGGCTACCAATTGGAAGATTGCTGGTTCAAATCCAGGCTCTGCTATGCAGCCACTGTTGGGCCCTTAAGGGTATATAGTCCCAAGAAACTAGGAAATGCAAAGAAATATTTTTTAAACCAGGGTTTAAAGGGTTGATCTCTTTCATTCATTCATCCTCAGTAAGCAATTCATCCTAGCTAGGCTGGTGGTTGGTCCAGAGTCTGGACACTGAGTGCAAGAAAATCCATCATATTGCTTCATTTATTAATTTATTCCCATTTTTTAAATGTATTAATTTATTTATTTACTCACTTATATCTATGAGTAATCAGAAGTAGCCAATCCAATTACATTGCAAACTCTAGAAAGACAGAAACTAACACTTACATTTACGGCATTTAGCAGACGCTTTTATCCAAAGCGACTTACAGTACTGTGACAGTATATTGTCTAAGCAATTTAAGGCTAAGAGCATTGCTCAAGAGCCCAGCAGTGGCTCAGTGGGATATTCCGCTAGCACACCAGCGCCAAGATTTTGAACTCCTCGGCTCGAAACTTGGTGTTGCCACCAGTCGGCTGGGCGCTATCTGGCAGGCATAATTGACCATGATTGGCAGATAAAGAGGCTCCTGTGCAGAGTGTATAGGTAAAAAAGGGTTCCACAGGGGCGCCCAGGTGGCGCAGCCGGATATTCTGCTAGCACACCAGCGCCGGTTTTCTATACTCCTCGACGTTGCCACCGGTCGGCTGGGCGCCATCTAGTGGACATAATTGGCAGTGCCTGCAGCAGATACTAATTGGCCATCGTATCTTCAGGGTCGGGGCCGGACTATGTCTTTTATCTTATGGCACTTTGAGATTTGCACCAAATGTAAAGTGCGTTACAAATTAAATGTATCATTATTATTATTATGTGTGGGTGGAATTTTCATACGCTGTGTAAGAACCCTGATTGGCGGATGAGACGCCTGTGCAGAATGCAGGGACGAGAAGAGGAGGGCTGTGCATGTGTCGGAAGAGCAAACCGGGTATCCGGAAGGAATTGGGAGGAAAAGGGGGAGAAAATGCATATTTTAAAAAGAGGGTTCTGCTAAGGGCTGTGCACGGGTCAGAGGAGGCATGAGCAGCAATATACCCACCTCGACTGCAATCAGGGAACCCCCAGCAGCGGAAGACGGATCGACTACGCTAAATTGGGAGAGAATGGGAGAAAATGTTTAAATAAAATAGAAAAAAAGAGCCCAAAAGTGGCAACCTTTTGATTACTAGTCCAGTACCTTAACCACTAGGCTACAACTGCCCGTACTTATTGGTTAACACTTATTGGTTAGATTCAAAACCCTGAAGCTGTGCAACACCCACACATCTAGTTGGCGGTGTAGTAAATAATACATGCAGTTTTCCTAAAATCAGCTCTCAATTGAACCTGTGTATCAGGTGCCACAAAAACAATCAAGTCACATGACCTTAATCCAAAAATATTCAGACAATCCAAGATTTTATACAAAAAAGAGCCAGACGGGGCAAGAGAGAAGAGAGGAAGGGTAGAGAGGAGTGAAATTGGTTGCTGCAGATTTTCGGCTTCTATCCGAGATAAATAACTGAGGAACAGAACAACAAAAGAGAAAAATAAGAACCGGGGGGAAGGGGGGTGTTTGGAAGTGAGAATGGTAGAGAGAGGGTAACAATAAGAGAGAATAGTAGAAGAAAATGATCTGGGTAAAGTGTGACAAACGTCGTAGGGGGGTTTGCATTATTGACTCAGATACAGTAGATCATCTCGAAACATAAAATTATACCCCAAAGGAAGCACAAAGGAGAGACAGCCAATCAGAGCAGATGAGGGCATCATCATGGGGATATTGGGATAAAGTGTTAAGGGATGTAGAGGAATGGAGAGAAAAGAAGTGGAGGGGTGAGGGATGGGAGTGAGGAACAGAAAGCTCAGAGTATAGAGGGCAGAGGAATGAAGAACTGGCTGATAGGGGGTAATGGAGAAAGCGGTGAGTGATGGGCACGGAGAGTTTAGGAGTGAGTGACAAGGAGTGATAGGTGGACAAAAGGATATGTATTGACGGATGAAGGGGTGAGTGATGTGGGTAAGGGGTGAAGGGGTGAGGGATGTTTTATATCAGGATGTACTGTGGTGCCTAAAAGCTGAGGGATTTTTTTTGTATTTTAGTAATCGCAACACAGAGCAGCTCAGCCATCCAGCTTACATCTCTATTGTTGTGCCAGCAAAGACCCGGGGGTACAGAGCGGGGTTCAGAGAAAGCAAGAGGGTCGGTACTGGAGTGGGTGGGGCAGTGCCACAGACAATATTAGTGCATTTTCTTTGTTTTAAAAACATGCTGCATTTACAGGTGCTAAAAACAAAGCATTCCAGGTACCACTCTACTGACTGGCACTTACACCCTAAAAGGTACCATTTAGTACCATTTTTTCTTTAAAAATTGAGTCTGTAATCAGTTCATTTCTCCCCCTTTTCCTCTCTCTGAGCCTGTAATGCCCCTCTGGCTGGCACCATGACATTTTCCAAAAACAGAACAGAACATAAGAGAAAGTACCTGAACCTGCAATTTGAAACCATTTTAACCCGTTAGCCCCAACCTGCAGCTGCAGTTCTACACCACAGATCTGTTATTACTGAACATTAACGGTGCAACTAATTGAACAGACCGTGCAGGATATGAATCTCACGGGCATCACGGTGGCTCTGTGGGTAGCACTGTCGCTTCACGGCAAGGAGGTCCTGTGCGGAGTTTGCATGTTCTCCCTGTGTCTGCGAGCGTTTCCTCCCACAGCAATCAGGCATAACATTAAAACCACCTCCTTGTTTCTACACTCACTGTCCATATTAACAGGACCACTACAGAGCAGGTATTATTTGGGTGGTGGGTCATTCTCAGCACTGCAGTGACACTGACATGGTGGTGGTGTGTTAGTGTGTGTTGTGCTGGTATGAGTGAATCAGACACAGCAGCATGCTGGAGTTTTTAAACACCTCACTGTCACTGCTGGACTGAGAATAGTCCACCAACCAAAAATATCCAGCCAACAGCGCCCTGTGGGCAGCGTCCAGTGGCCACTGATAATGGTCTAGAAGATGACCAACTCAAACAGCAGCAATAGATGAGCGAACTTCTCCGACTTTACATCTACAAGGTGGACCAACTAGGTAGGAGTGTCTAATAGAGTGGACAGTGAGTGGACACAGTATTTAAAAACTCCAGCAGCGCTGCTGTGTCTGATCCACTCATACCAGCACAACACACACTAACACACCACCACCATGTCAGTGTCGCTGCAGTGCTGAGAATGATCCACCACCTAAATAATACCTGCCTTGTGGTGGTCCTGACCATTGGAGACTAGGGTGAAAGCAGGGTAAAAAAGTATGAAGAGAAACAGATGGACTACAGTCAGTAATTGTAGAACTACACAGTGCTTCTATATGGTAAGTGGAGCTGATAAAATGGACAGTGAGTGTAGAAACAAGGAGGTGCTTTTAATGTTATGGCTGATCAGTGTAGCACCGCTGGGGATTGAACACTGGGTCCCAGCCATAGTGGGTAGCGTCATTCACCAGTGCGCCACCCGAGTGCCCCTATTTAAACAGTGTTGCTAATGTATAACATTTATAATCTTTTTTATTAACTTCATTTTAATCACCATGCAAATATCACTGTCACGCTTTGAGCCTCTGTGTGTGCTCCTGAGGTGCCATGCCCCCCTCTCCATGAGCACACTCTGTCTCCTGCCACACCCCATTCCTGATTGGCTCTTCTGGGCTAATTAGCTCCAGCTGCTCCTAATAAAAGGAGGCAGCTTCTCTACAGACTCTGAGAACTATTGAACTGAACTGGGTTTATGGTGTGGACTCTGTTTGGGACTCTGTTTGGGACTCTGTTTGGGACTCTGTTTGGGACTCTGTTTGGGACTCTGTTTGGGACTCTGTTTGGGACTCTGTTTGGGACTCTGTTTGGGACTCTGTTTGGGACTCTGTTTGGGACTCTGTTTGGGACTCTGTTTCTAGCCGTGTGCTTAGCTTGTGTTACTAGCCGTGTGCTTAGCTTGTGTTACTAGCCGTGTGCTTAGCTTGTGTTACTAGCCGTGTGCTTAGCTTGTGTTTCTAGCCGTGTGCTTAGCTTGTGTTTCTAGCCGTGTGCTTAGCTTGTGTTACTAGCCGTGTGCTTAGCTTGTGTTACTAGCCGTGTGCTTAGCTTGTGTTTCTAGCCGTGTGCTTAGCTTGTGTTACTAGCCGTGTGCTTAGCTTGTGTTTCTAGCCGTGTGCTTAGCTTGTGTTTCTAGCCGTGTGCTTAGCTTGTGTTTCTAGCCGTGTGCTTAGCTTGTGTTTCTAGCCGTGTGCTTAGCTTGTGTTTCTAGCCGTGTGCTTAGCTTGTGTTTCTAGCCGTGTGCTTAGCTTGTGTTACTAGCCGTGTGCTTAGCTTGTGTTTCTAGCCGTGTGCTTAGCTTGTGTTTCTAGCCGTGTTGGGTTGTGTTACTATGTAAATAGCTAATGTTATTAATAAATCCAGGTTTTCATATACATCTCTGCGTGTGTGTCCGCCCCTTTTTCATGTGGTAGCCCCCGCGTGACATAATAGTTCTCCTAAAAGGGACACAGCGAGATGTCGTTCCCCGAATTTGACTCCATGGGGTTTCCTCAGACCGTCACACTCTGTAGGCCAGAACCCTATGATGGAAGCAACCCTTGGGTCGAGGGCTTCCTTCTTCAGAGCCTGCTCTACTTGCAGCACCTTCTTGACCCTCAGCCAACTGAAACAAATAAGGTTTTGTTTATGATGTCTAGGCTGAGGGGCAAGGCTCGAGAATGGGCTAGGCAGCAATGGTCTGAGAAGGGATCTGAGCTGAACACGGTTAAGGAGTTTGAGGGCCTCATGAGTCAAATTTCCTGGTAGAAACCCTTACGGGTTTGGTTTAGTGAGGGTTTTCCAACCCCCTAAGCCCATTGGAGACACTACACACAGCAAAGCGCCCACTGCAGCTTATACCCGGCATCCAGTGCCCACTGGGGAAGTTGAATTTACCCCGGTGCCCCCTGCTGATGCGGTCCGGGTGCCAGTGCCCGCTATTAATGCTCGTGACGGTTCCATGTTAGATGCCAGTGCCAGTCAGGATACTTTGTTCAGTCCGGTTCCTTGTAATGACCCCAAAGGCTCCCGGGGTTCCTCTGTTTGTTCACCGGCTCCAGTTCCAGGTACTCGGGTTCAGGTTAGTCTTTTGCCAGGTCCGTCTGTTTCCTTGACTCGTAGTCAGTCTAATTTTCTGTCCAGGAAAGTCTATGACTGTATTCTGCCAGTTCGGTTGTGTTCATGTTCGCCTGTGTCGAAGTCAGACAGTTCCAAGTCCTCTCCAGTGTTTTCGCAGCCGAGCCCAGTTTCTCCAGGGTCCAAACAGCTGACTTCTGACGCATATCCAGGGTCCAAGCAGCTGATTTCGGACGCCTCTCCAGGGTCCTCGCAGCTGAATGATGTTTCTCCAGTGTTTTCCCAAGTGATTTTGGACGCCTCTCCAGGGTTCTCACAGCAGAGTGATGTTTCTCCAGTGTTTTCGCAGCTGACTTCGTACACCTCTCCAGGGTCCACGCAGCTGAATGACGTTTCTCCAGTGTTTTCCCAAGTGACTTCGGACGCCTCTCCAGGGTCCACGCAGCTGAATGACATTTCTCCAGTGTTTTCCCAAGTGAGTTCGGACGCCTCTCCAGGGTCCTCACAGCAGAGTGATGTTTTTCCAGTGTTTTCGCAGCTGACTTCGTACACCTCTCCAGGGTCCACGCAGCTGAATGACGTTTCTCCAGTGTTTTCCCAAGTGACTTCGGACGCCTTTCCAGGGTCCACGCAGCTGAATGACGTTTCTCCAGTGTTTTCCCAAGTGAGTTCGGACGCCTCTCCAGGGTCCTCACAGCAGAGTGATGTTTCGCCAGTGTTTTCGCAGCTGACTTCGGACGCCTCTCCAGGGTCCACGCAGCTGAATGACGTTTCTCCAGTGTTTTCCCAAGTGACTTCGGACGCCTCTCCAGGGTCCTCGCAGCTAAATGATGTTTCTCCAGTGTTTTCGCAAGTGACTTTGGACACCTCTCCAGGGTTCTCACAGCTGTTTCAAGGAGTTTCTCAAGGATTTTCGCAGCTGACTTCAGACGCCTCTCCAGAGTCCTCGCAGCTGAGTGATGTTTCTCTAGTGTTTTCGCAGTTTACTTCAGACGCCTCGCCAGGGTCCTCGCAGCTGACTCCGGACGCCTCTTCTCAAGGGTCCTTGCAGCTGACTTCGGACGCCTCTTCGCCAGGGTCCTCGCAGCTGACTCCTGAAGCCTCTTCTCAAGGGCCCTCGCAGCTGACTCCGGACGCCTCTTCGCCAGGGTCCTCGCAGCTGACTCCGGACGCCTCTTCGCCAGGGTCCTCGCAGCTGACTCCGGACACCTCTTCGCCAGGGTCCTCGCAGCTGACTCCGGACGCCTCTTCTCAAGGGTCCTCGCAGCTGACTCCCGAAGCCTCTTCGCCAGGCTCCACGCAGCTGACTCCCGAAGCCTCTTCGCCAGGCTCCACGCAGCTGACTCCCGAAGCCTCTTCGCCAGGCTCCACGCAGCTGACTCCCGAAGCCTCTTCGCCAGGCTCCACGCAGCTGACTCCCGAAGCCTCTTCGCCAGGCTCCACGCAGCTGACTCCCGAAGCCTCTTCGCCAGGCTCCACGCAGCTGACTCCCGAAGCCTCTTCGCCAGGCTCCACGCAGCTGGCTTCTTTTCCCGTGTTGGCGCCCCCCGATGGTGCTCCTGTTCCTGAGTTGGCGCATCCCGATGGCGCTTCTGTTTCCGTGTCGGCGTCCCCCGAAGGCACTCCTGAACTCTCGTCAGCACCCCCTGATGGTGCCCCTGTTTCCTCGTTGGCGCCCCCCGGCGGTGCTTCTGTTCCTGAGTTGGTGTCCTCCGACGGCGCTTCTGTTTCCTCGTTGGCGCTTCCTGACAGCGCTTCTGTTTTCAAGTCAGCACCCCCTGATGGTGCTTCTGTCCAAGTTGGCGCCCTCTGATGGCGCTCCTGTTCCTGAGTTGGCGCCCCCCGATGGCGCTTTTGGTCTCAAGTTGGCGCCCCCCGATGGTGCTTTTGGTCTGAAGTTGGTGCCCCCCGATGGCGCTTTTGGTCTCAAGTTGGCGCCTTCCAACGGTGCTTCTGGTCTCTCGACGGCGCTGCCCCTCGTCGGCGCTTCTGGTTTTCCGTCCGTGGCCTGCGTTCCAGCATTTTTGTCATGCCTGCCTCGGAACTTTTTAAATGACTTCAAATTTGCCCCGCAGGGCCCAGGACCTCCTTGGTTTTGTTTTCTTTTTTGGTAAAGGCACTCCGGGAGTAGTGCCTTTGGGGGGGGGGCATCTGTCACGCTTTGAGCCTCTGTGTGTGCTCCTGAGGTGCCCTGCCCCCCTCTCCATGAGCACACTCTGTCTCCTGCCACACCCCATTCCTGATTGGCTCTTCTGGGCTAATTAGCTCCAGCTGCTCCTAATAAAAGGAGGCAGCTTCTCTACAGACTCTGAGAACTATTGAACTGAACTGGGTTTATGGTGTGGAACTCTGTTTTGGACTCTGTTTGAAGTTATGTTTCTAGCCGTGTGCTTAGCTTATGTTACTAGCCGTGTGCTTAACTTATGTTTCTAGCCGTGTGCTTAGCTTATGTTTTTAGCCGTGTGCTTAGCTTATGTTTCTAGCCGTGTGCTTAGCTTGTGTTACTAGCCGTGTGCTTAGCTTGTATTACTAGCCATGCGCTTAGGTTGTGTGTTTTAATAAATCCAGGTTTTCATATACATCTCTGCGTGTGTGTCCGCCCCTTTTTCATGTGGTAGCCCCCGTGTGACAATCACTCTTACTAGAAAAAAATACTTTCATGTTCTGATGTTAAATTCCTTTTTTTTAATAAGTGAGTTTCAAGATTCGTATTTAATTATTCATGTATAACCATGTAATATCATGTAATAACTTTTCTGTGCTAGTGGAGAACTGTCTGAACACATGATGTCAAATTTATTTTAATTAAAAAGCAGTGATAAATATTTTTACAATAACCTGACAATAATATACATCCCATCCAAGTTTTGAGGTAAAATGTCTTATTCTAAAAAATAACAATATTTTTATATAGATTATGTATAAAATATTCGTTTGATATTGTGATATTTCTACCACTACTTTTGAGCTCTGTGAAACAGACCTGGTTGGCACCACGGTGGGTGGATTTATAGACTTTAATGTTTAATCTTCACACTGTGCTTTTATAGTTCAGCTACACAAATATAAACATTACTTGCTAAAAGGAGAAAAATAAAGAAATAAATTCATAAACCACGTCAGCGCAGAGTGAAAGTGACAAAAGCCTCTTTACGCCGCCAGTCTTTCTCTATCGTGGGCACCATGCCGTTCTGCGCTTTTTTAATCTCCATGTGGCACTGAGAGAGACTTGACTTCAAAAACGTTCCTCACTAGCAGACGTCAGTCTCTCATACTGTGTCCCAGTCACTTCTGCTTACATCTTCTAACGTTCGTAACGCTCTTTCTTTTTTCTTTCTTTCTTTCGTTTCTAGAAAGGAGACGTCTTGTGCCTGGAGGCAGCATTGGACCGGTAGGGTACAAAGGTGTACGAAGCAAAAAAAAATTTACGTTTTTAGGGTATTTGTACTTTAGTCAAGCTTAAATTTGTACAATTTGTTAAGCTTTGATGAGCACATTTGTGCGAACAACCAATACGACAGCTGCTCCACTTTTCTGACCGGAGTAAATGTTTTTTTTTATTGTTGCGTATTTATTTACATCATTTACAAGATTGAGTAATATTAGCTTGGATAGGTCAGTCAGATACAAACAAACTCTAAATGTACACTGATCAGCCATAACATTAGTCTGTAGTCCATCTGTTTCTCTACATACCTTTTTACCCTGCTTTTACCCTGTTCTTCAATGGTCAGGACCCCCACAGGACCACTACAGAGCAGGTATTATTTAGGTGGTGGATCATTCTCAGCACTGCAGTGACACTGACATGGTGGTGGTGTGTTAGTGTGTGTTGTGCTGGTATGAGTGGATCAGACACAGCAGCGCTGCTGGAGTTTTTAAATATCGTGTCCACTCACTGTCCACTCTATTAGACACTCCCACCTAGTTGGTCCACCTTGTAGACGTAAAGTCAGAGACGATCGCTCATCTATTGCTGCTGTTTGAGTTGCTCATCTTCTACACCTTCATCAGTTCAATATTCAATAAGGGCTTTTCCAACACGCTGCTCAGGTGGCGCAGCGGTAAAAACACACACTGAACACCAGAGCCGGGATCTCGAATACATCGTATTGAGTCTCAGCTCTGCCTGCCGGCTGGGCTGAGCAGCCTGTAGAACAACAATTGGCCTGTTGTTCAGATAGGGACGGGATATTAAAAAACCCGGATAGGGTCTTTCTCATAACTAATGCAATTACAGCCTCTGCTGGCTGATTGATGGCGCCTACACAGAGACGGGAAAAGAGTGCTGTCAGGGTATGTCTCTCCGTGCACAGTGCTGATCTGCACTGCACTCATCATAATTGAAACGACGACTGTAAAACAGGCCTTTGCGTCCAACATAACCTCTTTTGACTGGATGGTAGAGGAGACCGATGTAGCCGCAAAGGGTTCGAGAGGCAGTAGATCCGTATTGATGCCTATGGTTTTTGAACTGGCTGTCCAACAACCTCATGGACAGGTGTCCACATACTTTTGGCAAATAATACACTTCTGATACTTGGATACAAACAATAATCAATAAACAATTTCACTTGTGTTAAGCTTTTCGTGTTTCAAAACCGAAGTGGAACGCTGTGTAGAGGAGTGCAGGTTGGTGGAGCAGGTAAGGGTCAGCGTCTACATATTAATGCTCCCAGGTTTTTTTTTCCTCTATCTCTCAGTAAAAGGTCTCAGTTTCATTCCTTCATTCTTCCATCATTCACTTACTTGTTATTCAGAGCGTGACTGCATGAATTCAGGTGACAGCAAGCACTCCAAACACTCGCAACCCCATAAAAACCCACCAAGCCTCCGAACTTTCTTCCTCTGAAAGGAGATAAAGTGATGCTGAGAATATAGATGCAGATGAAGCTCAGGAATATAGAGCGGCAGGATGTGAATATAAATAAAGATGAGGGTAACGGTATAGGGAGAATAGAATGTACCCCGCTATTCATTTTAGTTATTTACTCGATCGCTTCACCAAATTTAATAGGTAAAGTAGTTTAGCTAATGGAACCAAAGCAGCTTTGATCTGCAGAATAAAATTCCTGATTTTTTTTAATAAGTGAGTTTCAAGATTCACATTTAATCTTGTGTAACCATTAAATATTTCTGCAGAACTGTGCTAGTGGAGAACTGTCTAAACACATGGTGTCAAATCCATTTTATAATAACCTGACAATAAATTGCATCCCATCCGAGTTTTGAGGTAAAATGTCTTACTGTAAAAAAAATACCAATATTGGTGTAGCAGCAGGGTCGGGAAGTGGTTGATCTGTATTGATGCTAATGGTTTTCGAACTGACAGTCCAACAATCTCATAGTCAGGCGTCCACATACTTGTGGCAATATACTACACTTCTGATACTGTGATACAAATAATAATTAATAAACAATTTCACTTTTACATAT
Source organism: Trichomycterus rosablanca (assembly GCF_030014385.1). NCBI lineage: Eukaryota > Metazoa > Chordata > Actinopteri > Siluriformes > Trichomycteridae > Trichomycterus > Trichomycterus rosablanca. The sequence goes on along the minus strand of NC_086001.1, from coordinate 6,903,226 downwards.
CTTTAGCTTTACTATCAGTCAACAGCAATACACATGCTCCAGACATGCAGGCTCTAGGACTCCACCAAACCACAGTGAGAGCCATTATATCTAAATGGAAGATGCTTGGAAGTCAAAAAATGATTGCAGGAAAACAAGTAGACAAAACAAGACCAGACGTCACAGTATGAAAGAGTCTAGACTTGAAAAATAAAGTGCATTTAAAAATAAGGGAAACTAGGTAGACATAGTTGAATTTTGGATAAAATGACCTTCAAATGACCACTTCAGTACTGCACACGTGTCGGAGGGGGCGTGTTACGGTTGCAACCCTTCTCGGTCAGGAGTGGAGGCCTGCAGCAGGGTAATTGGATACGACTAAATTGAGGAAAATTGAGGAAGGAATGCATAAACGCAAGATGCAAATTTTCATTTCAGTGGGTTTTCCTTCCATTTCACTTGATTTTTATTGTTATTTTTATTTGTTTACATTTAATTGGTTTTCTATTATATTAAGTTATATTGGAAAGTTATGAGCAAACATTAAAATAAATGAGAAAAGAAGAATCTTTTCTTCATTACTACCAGTTTCCATTGTACATCTGTGAAATCTTGTTAAGGCTCAATGACTGACAGTTAACAAGTTTTTATGTGTGAACATTTTACATTGTATTAATTTTGCTGTCTGGAGGCTGAAGTTTAATTAACACCTTATATACTGACTGAGTATAATCATAGAGATTTAAGATTATAGCGCAATTCTCTTGTACTTAACGATTAAGCCTCACAGAACGTTATTATTGTGCTGACAACATGCTAATGAAGAACTGGTTTTTCAAATTCATAGAGAGAAAAATGACCACATACTGCTGTAATAACAAACACAGAAGCTTGGCTAGTTTCTTCAGAGCTCTGCTATAATGTATAGATCATTTACAGCCTACGTCTGAGATCAAGACCTTACAAGAACATGTTATTAAAAAGTATTTACTATGGTCGACTGTTTTTATGACTTAACTTGTGCACATACATCAAAATATACATACAGCAGATCTAGATCTAGATTATTTGATATCTACACCCCAATAATTATGTCATGTATTGGCATGGCATGGTCTCCTAATTACTCAATAGTGATGTCATGACTTTAACTGGTAACTTTTCTGTGCCCGTATAAACAATGTTGGTTAACGGGAGCACAAACATTACAAATTGGAATGTCTAAATAGCTCTGTATCTCAAGAAGCAAGACTTCAGTCTTTTTTTAGTCATTTTCAGCATCTTTAGGTTACCAGATCAAATTAGTACTGTAAATGTAGAACAGTGGTCTCATTGTTAAGAGCAGGAAGAAAAACCCAAACCTTTGGGTGGTCAATGTTCAAAAGTCATTGCAAGGTCACATCATATATATACACACTGATCATAACCTAACATTAAAACCACCTCCTTGTTTCTACACACACTGTCCATTTTATCAGCTCCACTTACCATATAGAAGCACTTTGTAGTTTTACAATTACTGACCATCTGTTTCTCTGCATGCTTTGTTAGCCCCCTTTTCATGCTGTTCTTCAATGGTCAGGACCCCCACAAGACCACCACAGAGTAGGTATTATTTTGGTGGTAGATAATTCTCAGCACTGCAGTGACACTGACATGGTGGCGGTGTGTTAGTGTGTGTTGTGCTGGTATGAGTGGATAAGACACAGCAGCGCTGATGGAGTTTTTAAACACCTCACTGTCACTGATGGACTGAGAAAAGTCTACCAACAAAAAAACATCCAGCCAACAGCGCCCTATGGGCAGCGTCCTGTGACCACTGATGAAGGTCTAGAAGATGACCAACTCAAACAGCAGCAATAGATGAGCGATCGTCTCTGACTTTACATCTACAAGATGGACCAACTAGGTACAGTAGGAGTGTCTAATAGAGTGGACAGTGAGTGGACACGGAGCAGAGCTGCTGTGTCTGATCCACCCATACCAGCACAACACACACTAAGACACCACCACTATGTCATTGTCACTGCAGTGCTGAGAATGACCCACCACCTAAATAATACCTGCTCTGTGGGGGTCCTGTGGTGGTCCTGACCATTGAAGAACAGCATGAAAGGGGGCTAACAAAGCATGCAGAGAAACAGATGGACTACAGTCAGTAATTGTAGAACTACAAAGTGCATCTAGGGTAAGTGGAGCTGATAAAATGGACAGTGAGTGTAGAAACAAGGAGGTGGTTTTAATGTTATGGCTGATCAGTGAATATATACATAGCAAATAAACACTAATTGTGCATTTAAAAGGTCAACACTGCAGCAGAGCGGTCCTGCTATTAATCACTAATTAATTATATATATATTTTATTTGCATTGTAACATTCTTGCATTGGCACCTCAGATTCCTCTGAAATAAATGTAACATCGTGTTTATCTGAAGTCACCGGAGCTTTATGGTAATGTGGCCGTTATTATTAACTACCTTGTTCCTACAGCTAACAGTGATCAATAATAAATTCCTACAGTCATTAAAATTAATCGCACAGAAAATGTTAATTGCTACTCGTGTGCACACACACACACACACAGTTCTTATTTATAACTTTCAGCTTGTCCTGAACAGATAAGAATTAATGACTGTGCCAGCTCTGTGTGTGTGTGTGTGTGTGTGTGTGTGTGTGCGTGTGCTGATGTCTAAACCAGCGCTCAAAGACTCAGCAAGGTTCAATTAACATTTTTATTTAAGACTCATCACACACTGAAGGGCAGTGGTGGTGGTGGTGGATGGGGGGGGTTGTTTATGTGTGAATCTGGAGCCTGGGTTGCAGGTGCCAGAGGGGATGAGTGGGACTTGTTCCAATTAAATAACCTGTTAATAAGAAAAATGTTTAAATGAATTTTCTTGAAATAAATAAAATACTTTCACGGTTTGATGCTTTTAGCTGACTTCTAGCTTGTTTATCTGTAATTATGCTAATTCTGAGGGCTACGTAATTACTTGGCGCAACACATGCTTCCTTCCAGACAAGATCTTTCTCAGAGATGTTTTTGCTTGGTTCAGCAAGACAAGGTCATTTCACTGTCAAGTCAGGTCAAGTCAAATTTACTTGTATAGCACTTTTTACAATAGACATTGTCTCAAAGCGTTTTTACAGAATCCAGGACCAACAGACCGAAAACCCCTGATGAGCAAACCAAGGGCAACAGTGGCAAGGAAAAACTCCCTTAAAACTACAGGAAGAAACCTTGAGAAAAACCAGACTCAGCTTGGGTGCCCTGGAGGAAGTGGCACTTTGAGCCACGTATTCCAACAGCTTGGCTTTGAAGTAAGAAAATGCAGGTGCTAGACTGTCCTGTCTGCACTCCAGAACTTTTTCATATTGCAAACTTACTTAGAGGTGCATTATACAACAGCGAAGACTACTGAGTGTATCAAGCATCACAGCTACAACAATTGGTGGCCTTAGTTTCCAAATGATTACCACTGTGTTACATTATCTATACTTTAAATAACCTTTTGTTAACATACCACCAAATTTACGATAAGTGTGTACAAATTTAACCTTAACTAGTTTGTATTTGGTCAGAGTTCAAACTCGTCGGTTCGTAACTCAGCTCTGCCATCCTGCAGGCTGGGCGCCTACACGAACAACGATTGGCTGTTGTTCAACTGGAGGGGATTCCTCATAACTGATGCAATTACAACCTCTGCTGGCTGATTGATGGCGCCTGCACAGAGGCGAGGGTGTGTTTCTCCGTACACAAAGCTGATCCATGTATGAACCCGTGCAGGTGACAAGATGCAGTCGGCTAGTGCACACGTGTCGGAGGGGGCGTGTGTTAGTCACGGCACTCCTCAGTCAGAGTGGAGGTCAACATCAGTAGAGAGGAAGCATAAAGCAATAGGGTAATTGGATACGACTAGATTGGGAGGAAAATTAGGGGGAAAATGCAAAAAATTAAATATATATACACCTGTATATACCTGATATACCTGATTTTTATTTCCCCCACCGTCCCAAATCTTTTTGAAGTTGTGTTTGTACACAGTTTATCCAAACTGGTAGAAGCACTAACAATAGTGGTGAGATTTAATACTACATTTATTTATTTATATGAATTAGAATTACATTATTTAATAAAATGTACTGACAGTTCACAGTCTGAATTAGAGATAGATAGACAGATTCTTTATTCATCCTGGGGGAAATTATTGATCCAGTATGCACACTGCATTAGAACACACATTGTAAAAGCATTTTATGATTGTTTTTTTATCGTTTACAAGGACCATTAGCTTGTTAATATAGACTTCAACAGACAGGGCAAATCGCCAACAAACTGACTTTGTGTTTAACACTTCAGGCATCGGTGGGTCCTGCTTTGGTCACACACTTCTTCAATGATCTACAGCTAAATAAACCATAGTGGCGGACCGTGTCCACTTCACATAACAACACAAACAGTAAGTTTCTGATGTAACCAAGGATTCATTTCTAGTTAGTACCAGCAGTCTGACAGTCAATAGCACAAATGTTGAGGTGGTGGGCTAGTGTAGTTAACTGCTGTATGAGATGTGCCACCTCTTACATCATGTACTGAAATTGTTGGCTCAAAGGGAATAAAAACTTCTAATCTGAGGTGCCATAATTAGAAGAAGTTTGGCACCCAGGTGGCGCAGCGGGAAATTCCGCTAGCACACCAGCGCCGAGATTCTGAACTCATCGGTTCAAAACTCAGCATTGCCACCTGTCAGCTGGGCGCCATCTAGCGGGCATAATTGGCAGTGCCTGTCGGGAGGGATGACCGGAATATGTAAACGCTGTGTAAGGACCCTGATTGGTGGATAGAGGCGCCTGTGCAAAGTGCATGGGTGAAAGGGGGTTCCATTAGGGACAGTGTGCGGGTCGGAAGAGGCGTGGGCAGCAAAAAATCAGGAAACCCCAGCAGCGGAAGACAAATTGACTACACTAAATTGGGAGAAAAACGCATTATATATGAGTTGCTGCCGTTCCCAATCGCTTCCACTTTGTTATAATACCACTGACAGTTGACTATGGAATATTTAGTAGCGAGGAAATTTCACGACTGGACTTGTTGCACAGGTGGCATCCTATCACGGTACCACGCTGGAATTCACTGAGCTCCTGAGAGCGACCCATTTACTAATGTTTGTAGAAGCAGTCTGCATGCCTAGGTGCTTGGTTTTATACACCTGTGGCCATGGAAGTGATTGGAACACTAAAATAATAGCAAATAACAAAATAATAAATAAATAAATAAATAATAATTAAAAGAAGTCTAAGTCTGTAATAGTATGACTGATCTGTTGTTGCTACCTGGTATTTTCAGAGCAGACTAAGTGACAAAGATCTTCAGTGTAACCCATTCTACTCCAAAAATCTGTCTACAGTAATTTTACACTTAGATGCTTAATGTTCCACTAGCGAGGAACTATGTCCACATACTTTCGGAAATGTAGTGTATAAATACTCTTGTGTAAGCGTATGAAATTTTATGTATATAAAATATATTAGAATTAATTCAGCCTTGGACTAGTGTGGGTGAAGTGTAGGAGACTGTAGAATGAGAATTCAGCCTACCCCACCACCAACAGCTCCATCAAAGCAGGGGGAGATGACCTTTAACCTTCTCATCATCCAGCACAAGTGAACAAGACTGGCTGATTGGTGGGTGGACATGAAGAGCTCTCACCTCTTCTTCTTACTGTCTATCAAACCCTCATCAAACCTCAATCAAACCTCCAGCAGTGGATAATCACCTACAGAGAGAGATCATTGGGTCAGTAGAACTCGGGGATGATTGTAGATGATTACTTATGAAAATCTGCACCCCATTTCTGCAAACTCTCGTCATGCTGAAAGGTTTTTTTTTTTATCAAGCTAAAACTGAACTACATAGAGAATGAAGGAGCACGAACCACAAAAATAGTCACATAAAATAGTCCCCGGGGGCATGCTGAGAGAGTATTCCTCAAAATATTACAAATTTAGTCTCTAGAATAGTGTTGTGTGCTGTAGCATTGACATTTTACATCAATGGAAGCAGTGTTGTAGTCACAACTGTATTTATCCTTGAAGTTAAGACCAAGACAATACCCAGACTTTTAATAGTTCTCTAGAGGATTTGATTCTTAGTCTCTTAGTCTCTTAAAAGACCCTCACACAACTGCACCAATAATAGAAAAAATTCACAGAATGTTATTGATGTAATGGAGAGCCTGGGGGATTTATACAGAGTAATATTAATAATATGATAATTATTTATCTATGTATCTAAATAAATTATTACCACCATGTTTAACAATGTGTCTCATTTGGTGTATTTGGGGCGTTCTACTAAGATGTGCTTTATCGTTAATATGATGATAAAAATGAAGAACAATACATGCATACACTGATCAACCATAATATTAAAACCACCTCCTTGTTTCTACTCTCACTGTCCATTTTATCAGCTCCACTTACTACAATTACTGACTGTAGTCCATCTGTTTCTCTGCATGCTTTGTTAGCCCCCTTTCATGCTGTTCTTTAATGGTCAGGACCCCCACAGGACCACTACAGAGCAGGTATTATTTGGGTGTTGAATCATTCTCAGCACTGCAGTGACACTGACATGGTGGTGGTGTCTTAGTGTGTGTTGTGCTGGTATGAGTGGATCAGACACAGCAGCGCTGCTGGAGTTTTTACATACCGTGTCCACTCACTGTCCACTCTATTAGACACTCCTACCTAGCTGGTCCACCTTGTAGATGTAAATCATGATGTTGGTCATCTTCTAGACCTTCATCAGCGGTCACAGGACACTGCCCACAGGATGCTGTTGGCTGGATATTTTTGGTTGGTGGACTATTCTCAGTCCAGCAGTGACAGTGAGGTGTTTAAAAACTCAATCAGCATTAATGTGTCTTATCCACTCATACCAGCACAGCACACACTAACACACCACCACCAAGTCAGTGTCACTGCAGTGCTGAGAATGATCCAACACCCAAATTATACCCGCTCTGTGGTGGTCCTGTGGGGGTCCTGACCATTGAAGAACAGCATGATAAAGGGGTAAAAAAAAAAAGTCAGTAATTGTAGAACTACAAAGTGCTTCTATAAGGTAAGTGGAGCTGATAAAATGGACAGTGAGTGTAGAAACAAGGAGGTGGTTTAATGTTAATGTTAATAATAGCTTGGCTAATTTTCCCTTCAACTGAAACCAAGACAAGTCCACAACACATACAACCAAGTACAAAGACTAATATAGACCTGGTCGTGACAGTTGAATGACAGTTGACTAACAGTTGTAAATTAATGTTCCAGACTAAATGTAACCACGTCTGTGTTTATAATTATGCTAAACTTTATAATTATGAAATTCACTCTGATAATCCATTTTGCAAGAACTACTTCCAGTGTAGATAACATTTATTTAATATTTAAGGAAAACCATACCAACTGTTATTAACAACAGTCATTTTACAGTTCAATTGTTGTCTTCTGTGGCATTAATCTTCTTAGTTTTTTTTTTGCAGTTTTCCTCCCAATTTAGTCATGTCCAATTACCTAACTGCATTTCGCTTCCTTTCTACTGAGAGACAATTATTGTCCGTGTAGGCGCCCAGCCTGCCGGTAGCAGAGCTGAGTTTCGAACTCACAAGTTCAAGATGTCATCTCTGGTGTGCTAGTGTGTTTTACAGCTGCACCACTTGAGTGCCAGCATGAACATTTTACTACACCAGTAAAATGTACAGTGTTATAGTCAAGACCACAGTTGCATTAGTCAGTTGAGACCTTGACAGGACCAAGACAGGAATTTTTAAGGTTTTCAATGGCACAAGAAAGTGTGTTTTGGTGTTTTCTGGATTAAATCTGAGCATTTAGACACATTTCCTCTTAGTGTAACATTGCTGTGTGTTTCTCACACACTTTCTGACTTGTAAATGTAAACAGAATGTGTGTTTTGGGACGGACCTACAGCGGAATGGCAATCGTAATGGCATATTTATCGTAAGCAATGGCATCAAAGATGGCTTAAGCAAAAGTATTTAACCAAAGGGACCATGCTTAACTATGGGGAGACAACCCAGACGACCCAGCCAAAATGTCTCAACCAAGGAGATCTCCTCCTATTTAACCTCTTGGCTCCAAGAGTATTCAACCAAGTGCACTTAGCCTAGAGTACTATGCCACAGGGGTATAACTCAAGCAAAATGACTCTGAAAGCAAGTGGGCATGTTAACAGTTCTAAACCAGGGTTATACGATGTGAGTGTTTCAGTAATTGGCACTGTTTGGTACATGGTGTGCATCAATTAATATTTTAGGAAATGAAATCTAAGACTTCCACACACTGGTGCAGTTGGAGGCTCTGTGTTGAAGGATTGGTGCGAGACTGCAGCAGAAAGGCTTCGATTTGTGGCAATAACTTGGGATTTCTCCAGAAAACCCATTATCCACACACACACACACACACACACACACACACACACACACACACTAACACACTCAAACAAATACATAAACGGTGAATTGAAATAGATTTTAGTGTCTGTGTTCTGCATTTTGGTCATCATGAGAAGACATCCTCATCTCATATGCATGCTAAGATGCTAATGTAAGAACGTTTCAACCACACACACACACACACACACACACACTAAGAGAAAGAGCCTTTTGGCTGACTTTAAATGAGATTCAAAGCAACACATAAGAACAAACACAGAATACAAAAATGACAAATGACGTACATAAATAGTGCTCAACATTTCCTTATTTTTGCAATAATTCACCCGTGATGGACATCAAATTTTCAGAGATGGTCTTAAAATTCAAGACTGTAATGTGCTTCCTCAGAAGTGTGGGCAGCCTAAAACTAACACAAGAAAGCCTGGAGCTCTATTTTTATCATAATGTTCTTCAGAGAAGTCTTTCACTGAAATTGTAACTCCACAGACACAGTGCTGGTTATCAGATATGAGCTGCTTTGACCAGAGTACTTCAAAACTTTATTCTGTTTCGCTGTAAACTTTATATTTTGTGACTTTTTCATGCTGAATAACTCAAACACATTTACATTTTCTGCATTTAGCGACTCGCAGTACTGTGACAGTATATTGTCTAAGCGTTAAGGGTTAATAGCCCAACAGTGGCAACCTGACAGTGGTGGGGCTTGAACCAGTGACTCTTTGATTACATTGATTACTAGTTCAGTAGGAGACGTGTCGGAATGGGTGTGTGTTAGTCACAACTAGCGCTGCAACTATCGATTAATTTTGTAATCGAGTTTTCTATCGATTATTCCAGCGATTAATCGAGTAATCGGATAAGAAATAAATACATATAAGATTAAATAAGACGCGTCTCTTAAAACAAACTGCACATATTTATTCCTTCCATACAGGACAGTTTAAAGAGAACATTTTTGAACTGCAAAAACAAAACATCAAAAATAAATCAAATTACTTTTAAAATGTATACAGCAGTGGCGATTTCTCTAAGACTTCAAGGGAAGCTCAGCTTCCCCCAAAATGTCAAAAATGAAATGGTCAAATATGTACAGTTGTGTTAACATTTCATTGACTACAAATGCGTTAGAACACGTTCATCTTGAAGACGAGTTCGTTCAGAATCAGCTACTTATCACAAATCGACTCGATTTTGTTAACTTAACTCATACATTCCCGGAGCGTCAATGCATTTACCCGCAGACGCTGAGCGTCTCTTTGCTTCTATGGGGCTGCATGGACTTCGAAACTCGCCGGTCATTGGATAAATGCCACGATTTTGTCCCGCCCCCGGACGCTGAGCGTCTCTGGGGGTGAATGGGGCTGTGGGCGGGTATGGACGCTGAGCTTCTGCAAGATGATTGGAGGATCAGTCGAAAGGCTGAATCCCGTTTTGATTGACAGCTGTCGCTGGGAGCTTCAGTACCATCGCGGATTTTGCGAGTGAAGTCGGAAGACAAACTGGAACCCGTTTCAGGACATTTTCTTGAAAACTAACAAAGGGGAGAATTTATACATTTATATATAAATAAATTGACAAATTTTATGATGTAAGCCGACAATGAGCTTTCCCTCTTTGAAAGACCAGCAGCCGCCACTGGTATACAGGCAACCTAAAACTAAGGCATAAATAATAATAAACAATAATACATAAACATAAACCTCTAATTTGTGCAACTTTCAGAACTAAAAGTTTTAGATGCAGCTCACGCAGAACATAAACCATTAATGTTTTGTTGAGAGGCTTTGTGACATTAGTAGGAGGCAAAAAAAAATCTGTCAGGATTGTATCTCCTAGATGAGGTAGATTTGGCGTTTGTGTGTGTGTATATGTGTGTTTGCCTAAGCCTTCAAAAATGCATGTGGTGGTTACAATGAAGAAAAGTATCAACACGACGCTCTGATGGTGTGGATGTTGTACTTAGTTTTCGTTTTTTCCAGCTTAAAATTATCTGAAACTTTCTGTGGTTTTCTCTGTCCAGTCTCCTCTGTTCACCCTCGATATTTTCTCTCTCTCTCCATTCTGCAGTCCGCATTATCAAATCGGCTGCGTCCTAAATCGCACTTTCATACTGAACAGTACGCAGGAGCGGCGAGCGTGTACAGATACGTAGTATTCATTGAACTGTCTGCGAAAAGTACCCGTATTAAGTCCTGTTAAGTACTGTTTAAGTGTGAGATTTGGGATGCAGCCCTCGGCTTCTTCACGTCACCTGACCACAGCGTGAAACACCGTGAGCTGTATATAGTTGCATGGATTAAACAATGCCTCGATGCAACACATTTGAATCGATCTAATTATTCGAGTTTCTCGAGGAATCGTTTCAGCCCTAGTCACGATTCTCCTCAGTCTGAGTGGAGGTCAACATCAGTTGAGAGGTAGCGTAATGCAATCGGGTAATTGGATATGACTGGATTGGGAGGAAAATTTGGGGGGAAAAAACGTGAAATGTATGGATCAGTCCATACTGGCAGGTCATCCAGGTTCTGATGCTGTACAGCACCTCTACATCTTCACTGCCTGACATAATGATAGTGTTTTGGAGGATCACTCAGCTAATGACAGATGTGCACTGTTGTTTCTTTTGGTGCTGCTCTCTCTTGTAACATAGGATCATGAACACTGACTTTATGAGAGACCTTAGAGATATTTTGTGAGTTGTTGCTTAGTTCTTGGAAACATTTTAGCGGACTGTCTATGGGTCTGCCAGAAACCTAGTGAGATCTCTACATAGACAGCATTTTAATTCATCCTACACGCTCCCGAAAACAAGGCTGTCCAAATTCTTAGATGCTGCCAACTGAGGTGCCTTATTTCAAAGCGATAATCTGACTGGATAAACGATGGAGCATCTAATGCTTCCTTAAAAGTGAAGGCAATCCCAGCATTCAGTGCGGCTCATGAAAAACTGCAAATATGGCGAACCAAAATGCGAAGCCACAAACGGAGTTCTTTTCAAATGTAAATAAATTCTCATTAATTTTTAATTTGTATCAAGTCAGTGTAGTTTATTTGCAAATTTAAGATAGTCAGCGACAATTTAACCGTTGTTGGTACACAGAGGGAGATGTTAGCTGGCATGCTAGTGGGTTGTGTCACCTCAGCCCATTGGTTTGAATGGCTAACTGTGTTAGCTTAGTAAGCTGTCTAAGTAGTGCGTCTAAATAATCTGCCTTATGAGAATCCTCTCTACTTAGGTAGCTGCCCAGATATACAGAAGGCAGCTTACTAGGTTTTCAGAAAGACTGTTTAAAGTTTTCCCCAGTTTGGCAATAAAGGCTTTCACTGTGGTTTAGTGAAGTCCTTAAGCCCTAGACCTGGCATAGTAACTCCTTTCAGAAACTCAATACAAGTTAGATTTATATTCTACAGGGCTCAACCAATGGGACTCATCAGCTGGGTACTTTTGATAAACTATTATTGTTTTTATCTTCTTACTTAGTAAGTCCCATCAATTAAGTCCCCTCAGTTAAGTCCACTCGGTACAGTCACCTTGGTGCAGTCCCGTCAGTGTATCCATTCGTCCTTCTGTTCATCCATTCCTTGACATTTTCATCCCTGTTCCAATAATCTTATAATTTCTTCTTTCTCCTAATGACACATCCATCACTCCAGTCATGGTAATTTGTTAACTGTTTACACTCAGAGCATCAACAGCTGACACACAACTACACACACACACACACAGACACACACAGACACACACACACACTTACTAATCAAATACATATAAACAGATGGTATTATACATTCTCATTAATCAGATTGAAGCAGGTGCCAGTCTAAAATGATGGAACGAATCATCAGTCAGCTCTAAATTATTATGGCTCGGCCCTGTTCCAATTCATCATCTGAAGACAGAAGTGCCCTTCCCAGGATTTATCCTAATAGAATTGCCATATGCCATACATGCATTGCCATATTGTTGTAATAGAATTACCATATGCATATATATATATACACATACAAGCATGAATATATAAACAGATATAGACAGACAGAAAGGTAGATAGACACTTGTGTTTATGTATGTAAATATACACTGATCAGTCATAACATTAAAACCACCTCCTGGTTCCTACACTCACTGTCCATCTTATCAGCTCCACTTACCATATAGAAGCACTTTGTAGTTCTACAATTACTGACTGTAGTCCATCTGTTTCTCTGCATGCTTTGTTAGCCACCTTTCATGCTGTTCTTCAATGGTCAGGACTTTCCCACAGGACCACTACAGAGCAGGTATTATTTGGGTGGTGGATCATTCTCAGCACTGCAGTGACACGGACATGGTGGTGGTGTGTTAGTGTGTGTTGTGCTGGTATGAGTGGATCAGACACAGCAATGCTGCTGGAGTTTTTAAACACCTCACTGTCACTGCTGGACTGAGAATAGTCCACCAACCAAAAACATCCAGCCAACAGCACCCCGTGGGCAGCGTCCAGTGACCACTGATGAAGGTCTAGAAGATGACCAACTCAAACAGCAGCAATAGATGAGCGATCGTCTCTGATTTTACATCTACAAGGTGGACCAACTAGGTAGGAGTGTCTAATAGAGTGGACAGTGAGTGGACACAATATTTAAAAACTCCAGCAGCAGTGCTGTGTCTGATCCACTCATACCAGCACAACACACACTAACACACCACCATCTAAATAACACCTGCTCTGTGGTGGTCCTGTGGGGGTCCTGACCATTAAAGAACAGGGTGAAAGCATGCAAAAAGTATGTAGAGAAACAGAAGGACTACAGTCAGTAATTGTAGAACTACAAAGTGTTTCTATATGGTAAGTTGAGCTGATAAGATGGACAGTGAGTGTAGAAACAAGGAGGTGGTTTTAATGTTATGACTGATCAGTGTATATTCATCTATTTTTCCATTCTTCAAATTCTATATTCATTATTGCATCTTTTCTATTCTAAACAATAATGCTGTTATCTCCTACACTACACATTCCATCCAGCACACGTCTCGCTCGCTTCTCTGTAAGAATTCTGTTTCTAAAGCTTCTTATTCACACAAATGTCATCAGAAATATCATAAACTTTGAACATGCCTTTTAATACCTACTTATTCCAGTTGTGAACCCAGTTTAATGCCCCTTTAAACCCAGTAAATCCAGGATCAGCTCACAGAAGCGGGAGCTCTCGCTTCAGCCTGTTAATCAAAATATTATTTTCCAGTGTTAAAAAGGGCAGCTTCATGAAAATGTATAACAAGCAGACAATTATTGATTTCATCTTGTGAATTAACAGTCCGTAGGCTACAGCAAATTAAACTCCAATGATTCAAATAATGCAGAACATTGCCAGGATGGTAAAGGTTTATAGGATTTGTTAAAAGCAAAGTGGTGATAGAAGCTAATTTAGCAGGTCAGTTTATTTAAATTGTCCATTTAGGTCAATCAAACAATTCATGAACAAGTTTTGATTCGATTATATTGCTAATAAAAAGGTTAACAAGAAGCATGAATCAGACTGCTGACACATGCACACATCAGCCACAGTCTTCAAAAGGAACTAATGAGTTTTGCTTGCAAATTAATGAACCTAAATCACTTAAACGATTTACCCCGACGCGCACACACACACACACACACACACACCCATACACACACACAAAAAGAAAAAAATAACATGGTGTCTGGTTATCAGTCGATTTTTCTAATTCTTGTAAAGAGGAAGATTAAATAGAACAAACTGTTAAGGTATTTCCAAGTGAATCATCTCATTTGAGTCGCTTTAAAAGAAACATTGTTTATGGTTGTAAATCGATTCTGCTGATTCGCTAACATTAATCATTTAAAAAGAACAAATTGATTTGCTTGCTAATCAATACGCCTGAATGGTTTAAATGACTTGATCCATAAAATTACTAAAAGATTCTGACTTTTATTTGGAAGTCAGTTTGTGTTAAAGAATTTGCATAATGAATAAAACAAAAAAAGAGCTGTATTGAGGGGGGGGGGGGGGGTATACTCAATAAGAATAACTGTGTTCCTTCTGGATGGTTAATCTTGTGTAAATTAAATATGTAGAGTAATCGGATTAATCGGATTAATCGGATTATACATTTTTATTTCAGCAAGCTGTAAACAAGATGCTGTGATCTCATCAGTGTACAAATCTTATTTATCCTTTCACATTATTCTTCTAGTTCTATCTGCAGATGATGGAAATGACAAATTGAAAGTGTTTTATAACTTTATACATGTCTACAAAACTAGCTATACATTATACCTTTTAACTTAACATGTATTTGTTATAAACAAATATATCTTTAAAAAAAACTATTTATTATAGAAGAAAAAAGTATTCCTACATTACATTGGTACTTCAGTGTTTGTTGGAAGGCTTTGTTAACCGATACAGCAGTTGCACTATTGTGGTTCAATTTTAGCCTGTTCTTTCAGGCACAGTGTCTTTAATTTATTTTATTTTATTTTATATTTAACTACCTTTTTTAGAAAAATGCTTTATTTTGGCTTAAAAATTCATTTTTTATTTCATGTCTTGTTGAAACGTGCAGATTTAGTCTTAGCTGATGAGATTAAACTTTACTCTAATACATGCCAGTAGTTAAAAAATTAATTAATTAGCACCGAGTTTCGAACCGAGTGTTGCCTCTGGTCGGCTGGGCACCATTTAGCGGGCATAATTGGCAGTGCCTTCAGCAGATACTAATTGGCCACCATATCTGCAGGGTGGGGGCCAGACTATGTGTGGGTGGGTGGGTCTTCATACGCTGTGTAAGGACCCTGATTGGCGGAAGAGATGCCCGTGCAGAATGCAGGGGCGAGAAGAGGAGGGCTGTACACGTGTCAGAAGAGGTGTGTACAGCGACGTGCTCTCCTCGGATGCAATCTGGTATCTCTGGTAGCAGCGGAAGACAAAATTGAGTGTGCTAAATCGGGAGGAAAATGGGGAGAAAATGCATAAAAAAAAAAACAACAATTAAGCTCCGTACTTACTGTGGGTTTGTTGTTTCTAGGATCATACATATTCGTCACTGTCCGATGAAAAACACGTATCTCCAAAAACCAAACTTTTCAGGAAAAAGAAAAAACGTTTTCCCCTGACAGTAATGGTGCAAACAAACCACAGATTTTTTAGATTTAGATTTAGATACAATTTAGCACATAAATAAAAATATATCTTTATCAGGTCGTTAGTCCGTCGGTTTCGTATGTAAAATGGACTTACGTGTACAAATATAAACCATGTTTACAACCATGAATAACCTGAATAAACTGTATAGATCAAACATTCTGTATTTCTCAAACAGTACCGGAGGGGAAGGAAGAGGAGATACGCGGTTTTGATGGACAGGTCTAGCAGCCAATGGAGATCCAGTAGACCCTTGAGTTATGAACCATTTACCATATGAACATTTTGGGTTATGAACGATCTTTTTCAACTTAACGTACGAACAAATTTTGGATTACGAACCGAAATTCGCGAAACACGTGACGTCACAAACAAGTTGACTCCAACCGTCTCTCTCTCTCTCTCTATATATATATATATATACAGTGCCTTGCAAAAGTATTCAGCCCCCTTGAACTTTTCAACCTTTTGCCACATTTCAGGCTTCAAACATAACGATATGAAATTGTAATTTTTTGTGAAGAATCAACAACAAGTGGGACACAATTGTAAAGTAGAACGAAATTTATTGGATATTTTAAACTTTTTTTAGAAATAAAAAACTAAAAAGTGGGGCGTGCAATATTATTCAGCCCCTTTACTTTCAGTGCAGCAAACTCACTCCAGAAGTTCAGTGAGGATCTCTGAATGATCCAGTGTTGACCTAAATGACTGATGGTGATAAATAGAATCCACCTGTGTGTAATCAAGTCTCCGTATAAATGCACCTGCTCTGTGACAGTCTCAGAGTTCTGTTTAAAGCGCAGAGAGCATCATGAAGACCAAGGAACACACCAGGCAGGTCCGAGATACTGTTGTGGAGAAGTTTAAAGCCGGATTTGGATACAAAAAGATTTCCCAAGCTTTAAACATCTCAAGGAGCACTGTGCAAGCGATCATATTGAAATGGAAGGAGTATCAGACCACTGCAAATCTACCAAGACCCGGCCGTCCCTCTAAACTTTCAGCTCAAACAAGGAGAAGACTGATCAGAGATGCAGCCAAGAGGCCCATGATCACTCTGAATGAACTGCAGAGATCTACAGCTGAGGTGGGAGACTCTGTCCATAGGACACAATCAGTCGTACACTGCACAAATCTGGCCTTTATGGAAGAGTGGCAAGAAGAAAGCCATTTCTCAAAGATATCTATAAAAAGTCACCTGGGAGACACACCAAACATGTGGAAGAAGGTGCTCTGGTCAGATGAAACCAAAATCGAACTTTTTGGCCACAATGCAAAACGTTATGTTTGGCGTAAAAGCAACACAGCTCATCACCCTGAACACACCATCCCCACTGTCAAACATGGTGGTGGCAGCATCATGGTTTGGGCCTGCTTTTCTTCAGCAGGGACAGGGAAGATGGTTAAAATTGATGGGAAGATGGATGGAGCCAAATACAGGACCATTCTGGAAGAAAACCTGTTGCAGTCTGCAAAAGACCTGAGACTGGGACGGAGATTTATCTTCCAACAAGACAATGAACCAAAACATAAAGCAAAATCTACAATGGAATGGTTCACAAATAAACGTATCCAGGTGTTAAAATGGCCAAGTCAAAGTCCAGACCTGAATCCCATCGAGAATCTGTGGAAAGAGCTGAAAACTGCTGTTCACAAACGCTCTCCATCCAACCTCACTGAGCTCGAACTGTTTTGCAAGGAAGAATGGGCAAAAATTTCTGTCTCTCGATGTGCAAAACCGATAGAGACATACCCCAAGCGACTTGCAGCTGTAATCGCAGCAAAAGGTGGCGCTACAAAGTATTAACGCAAGGGGGCTGAATAATATTGCACGCCCCACTTTTCAGTTTTTTATTTCTAAAAAAAAGTTTAAAATATCCAATAAATTTCGTTCCACTTCACGATTGTGTCCCACTTGTTGTTGATTCTTCACAAAAAATTACAATTTCATATCTTTATGTTTAAAGCCTGAAATGTGGCAAAAGGTTGAAAAGTTCAAGGGGGCTGAATACTTTTGCAAGGCACTGTATATATACAGTGAGCGAACATTCGGACAGCGGACAGTGTTTTTCTGTGTTTTCCTTATATTAGTAAAAAATTCTATATTAAAATGTCCCCAAAGAATGTGCAGAGAAAGCTTAGTGTTATTATTATTATTTGCTGTTGTATAATTACTCCTGCCAGTAGGTGTCACTGTGTATCAGACAGAGGGGAAAGTGAGTGAGAGAGAAGAAGCAAGTTATTCTTTCGTGCAATTACACCTACAAAATACAACGCTAATAAAATAAAGAAGGAAATAATAGAGAAATATGAGAGTTATTGTTGTTTCTGGTAGATACATTTTATAAAACAAGAAGGAAATGTATTATGGTGTATGGTACAGCACACGTACTGTACTGAAATGTGATGTGTGTTTTTTATGTACAGTACTGTACTACTGTGTATTGTTGTTTATTATTGTTTATTACAGTATTATTTATTCTATAATTTAAGATTTAAGGGAAAATATACTTGTATTTGTAATAAAAAAAAGACCATTTAAGACATTAGAAAGGTTAGGTAAGGGGGGGTTTGGGATGTCTGGCATGGATTAATTCTGTTTACATTATTTCTTATGGGAAAAAAAGGTTTAATTAACGAACATTTTGAATTTAGAACAGCCCTTTAGAACCAAATTAAATTCGTAAGTCAAGGGTCTGCTGTACTCTTTAACTATTGCGTGATTTTTCATCTTTTCATTGGTCATTTTGATATTCGTTGCTATGGACAGACAGAAATTTATACCCACAATCAACAAGTGAAAACCACTAAAAGTGGAGATACGTGTTTTTCATCGGACAGCGACAATATACACAACCCGCCCTTAGGTCAGCCTCAGACCAGACTTTCTTTTAAGACTATAACCTAGAATTCACAACAGTCCTGTGCCATTTCATACATTAACTTGTATGGTCTGTGACTGGATGCGAGACTGGATGTGAGACTGGGTGTGCGGCTGGACGCCAAAGCCGCGGTGCGTTCATCAGTTTGTTTACATTGGTATTCTATATGGAGTTCTTTGTTATAATTCTGGCTCAAATGCCACAAGAAATCTCATTAAAGAAAACATTTAAAGTGGTGCAAAAGATCAGATTGAAATAGCCGCTGATACTAATGGATTATATATACACAGTTCACATACACTAGTACAGAACCTGTATTCAGTTCTTGTATTAAAGTCATGGAATTTCAATGATTTATCCAGGGAAAAATAATTGAGTTTTTTCAGACATTTTTGTGGGTTTTCTAAAAGTCTCCCAGGTCCAAAAATATACATCAAGTAACCTGATGGATTTCCTGTTGTACAAAGAAGATGATTATATTATTAAGTACATGGAACAGTGGTCTCTGAAGGAAATCCAAACTGTCCTATTATGCTGAGGTTACATTTGTCTGGATGGAATCAATTACATTTATGGCATTTTATCACTTCTATTCAAAGCAACTTACAATTATAACTGAATACAATTCAAGCAAGGGTCTTGCTCAGTGGTGAGGCTTGAACCAGCAACTTTCTGATTACTAGTCCAGTACCTTAACTGATAAGCAACAACTACCCTACAGTACCAAAAACCAGTCCTTACATCCAAAACACAGGACAACTGAGCCCCACCCATCGACAATAATCAAACACTAAGCTCCACCTCTCTTTACTCATCAAACACTGAGCCCCACCCCACTATATTCTTCATATACACCAATCAGGCATAACATTAAAACCACCTCCTTGTTTCTACACTCACTGTCCATTTTATCAGCTCCACTTACCATATAGAAGCACTTTGTAGTTCTACAATTACTGACTGTAGTCCATCTGCTTCTCTATATACCTTTTTACCTGCTTTCACCCTGTTCTTCAGTGGTCAGGACCCCCAAAGGACCACTACAGAGCAGGTATTATTTGGGTGGTGGATCATTCTCAGCACTGCAGTGACACTGACATGGTGGTGGTGTGTTAGTGTGTGTTGTGCTGGTGTGAGTGGATCAGACACAGCAGCGCTGCTGGAGTTTTTAAACACCTTACTGTCACTGCTGGACTGAGAATAGTCCACCAACCAAAAATATCCAGCCAACAGCGACCCATGGGCAGCATCCTGTGACCACTGATGAAGGTTTAGAAGATGAGCAACTCAAACAGCAACAAGACGAGCGATCGTCTCTGACTTTACATCTACAAGGTGGACCAACTAGGTAGGATGCGGTCACGGTATGTAAAAACTCCAGCAGTGCTGCTGTGTCTGATCCACTCATACCAGCACAACACACACTAACACACCACCACCATGTCAGTGTCACTGCAGTGCTGAGAATGATTCAACACCTAAATAATACCTGCTCTGTGGTGGTCCTGTGGGGGTCCTGACCATTGAAGAACAGAGTAAAAACAGGCTAAAACATTATGTAGAGAAACAGATGGACTACAGTCAGTAATTGTAGAACTACAAAGTGCTTTTATGTGGTAAGTGGAGCTGATAAAATGGACAGTGAGTGTAGAAACAAGGAGGTGGTTTAATGTTATGGCTGATCGGTGTCTCTTCTACACCATTTATTGAGCCAAGCTTTTCAACACCAGTCATACATTAAGCTCTGCCCCATTACATTAGTCATTTATTGACCCCACCCCTCTACAGTCTAATATTAAGACCATTCCTTCTACACCAGTCACATATTAAGCCCCGCCCTTTTAAACTAGTCATATATTAACCCCACCCCTCTACAATCCAATATTAAGCTCAATCCCTCCACACCA
The DNA here is from genome assembly GCF_030014385.1 of Trichomycterus rosablanca. Lineage (NCBI taxonomy): Eukaryota > Metazoa > Chordata > Actinopteri > Siluriformes > Trichomycteridae > Trichomycterus > Trichomycterus rosablanca. Next base: position 6,882,831 of record NC_086001.1, on the reverse strand, counting down.
GTCACACATTGAACCTTGCCCTTCTACACCAGGCATATATTAAGCCCCGCCCCTTACACGAATCATGTTAACCCCGCCCCTCTACAATCCAATATTAAGCCCAATCCCTGTACAAGTCACACATATATTTACCCCACCCCTCTACAATCTCATATTAAGCCCTATCCCTCTACAAGTCACATATTAAGCTCTGCCCCTTTACACTAATCATATATTAACCCCGCCCTTCTACAATCAGAAATTAAGAACCATCCCTCTACACCATTCACACATTGAACCTCGCCCTTCTACACGTCACATAATGAGCTCCGCCCCTTTACACTGATTATATATTAACCCCGCCCTCTACAATCCAATATTAAACCCAATCCCTCTACACCAGTCACACATTGAGTCCTAAACTGAGCTCCGCCCCTTTACACTAATCATATATTGACCCCGCCCTTCTACAATCAGAAATTAAGCTGCATCGCTCCACACCTATCACACATTAAGCCCCGCCCCTTTACACCAGCTACATATTGAGCCCCCTGCCCTTGTACACAAGTCACACTTTGAGCCCTTTCCCTCTTCAGCACTAATACTTACACTGGTCACACACTGAGCCACGCCCCTGAGATCATACCCTAAGGCCCTCCCACTTATACTTTGACCCACCTCTTAACACACACTACTGCAAAGTGTAAAAGGTTAAAGACTCAGAAGTAAAAAATCCTCAATATGGCAACACAAACACTCACACATTCATCATTTCTACTCCATCATCCACCCATCTGCACTTATTCATCCCTCATTCATTCATTTATTCATTCAAGTCAACAGCCCACACCCGGAGAGATGACTGTGGGCGGTGAAGAGCCACTAGGCCACTTCGAACTGACAGCAATGACAAAATGAAGTCACTCATTCATCTTCCCTCTCTTTTTACTCCACATTTCTCCACTTAGTCTCTGCTCCTCTCTCTCTCTCCATGACTCTGTATCTGTGATTTTCAATGTGACCACAGTGCCCCCTACAGGTCCCTGTGCTCTCTGAGTGCAGAAACCAGAAGTGGTCCCGTCTTTAAAGCCAGGCTGGAGGAGGGATGTGTATTAAGTGAACCCTGTGTAAATATAAGAGAATTTGCTTTTGTGTGTGTGTGTGTGTGTGTGTGATTTTTTTTTCTGACCCATTACGCTTCATTATGTTTCATTATGTTTTTAATTTGTGTTTCATTAGCTATTATATTCTGTTAAATCCTGAAAAGCCAGTTTTGTCTGAAAGTAAAATGTAGTTAACAAGTCACAATGTGGTACCTCCTCCACCACACTTCACAGTTTGCTCAGATTTATCTTTCAGGTTGTCAGAAGTAAGACTTACTCCAGTGAACATATTTTATGGTTGGAATTACACTACTTTAAAACATAGTTGATGTGTGGCTTGTCCAATCCATGAAGCTCCTGATGAACAGTCCTTGTGTTGACGTTTCTTAAATAAGCAGTTAGAAACTTGCAAGTACACTGATCAGCCATAACATTAAAACCACACTGTCCATTTTATCAGCTCCACTTACCATATAGAAGCACTTTGTAGTTCTACAATTACTGACTGTAGTCCATCTGTTTCTCTACATACTTTTTTAACCTGCTTTCATGCTGTTCTTCAATGGTCAGGACCACCACATGACCACCACAGAGCAGGTATTATTTGGGTGGTGGGTCATTCTCAGCACTGCAGTGACACTGACATGGTGGTGGTGTGTTAGTGTGTGTTGTGCTGGTATGAGAGGATCAGACACAGCAGCGCTGCTGGAATTTTTAAATACAGTGTCCACTTACTGTCCACTCCTACCTAGTTGGTCCACCTTATAGATGTAAAGTCAGAGACGATCGCTCATCTGTTGCTGCTGTTTGAGTTGGTCATCTTCTAAACCTTCATCAGTGGTCACAGGACGCTGCCCATGGGGTGCTGTTGGCTGGATATTTTTGGTTGGTGGACTATTCTCAGTCCAGCAGTGACAGTGAGGTGTTTAAAAACTCTTATCCATTCAAACCAGCACAACACACACTAACACACCACCACCATGTCAGTGTCACTGCAGTGCTGAGAATGAACCACCACCCAAATAATACCTGCCCTGTAGTGGTCCTGGGAGAGTCCTGACCATTGAAGAACAGCATGAAAGGGGGCTAACAAAGCATGCAGAGAAACAGATGGACTACAGTCAGTAATTGTAGAACTACAAAGTGCTTCTATATGGTAAGTGGAGCTGATAAAATGGATGACGTCTGTCGTTTAGCTGTTGTAAAATGTTGTAAGCAGATAAAAAACAACAGTTAACACAGAATGGAGGTTCCAAAGTCATGACAAATTAGATTTTATGCTTAATATTAACTAAGTATTATTATTATGCTGCTTTGTGCAATAAATCCTTAGTTATATTGTGCTTGAGATGTGGTTGGGAATCTAAAGTACAGATATAAGCAACATGTCTGTTGTTTACTTGTTGTAAAATGTTGTAAGCAGATAAAAAAACAACAGTTAGCACAGAATGGAGGTTCCAAAGTCCAATGCCCAACGTGATGTGACTAGAGCAGCATAAAGGGAGGCTCCAGTTCTGTTCCTTGTTCTTCAGCTATTCCACTTCTGTAAGAACCCACGATCGTGCCAATTAAATCTCATTCTCAATTATTTATCATCTGACCTTATTTTTCCACAACAGGTGGTAATACTTGGATTTATCCAGATACTTTGGTTTCCTCTCACTTCCCAAAACATCTCAGTAAATGGACCAGCTACTCTAAATTCCATGGAGGTGTAAGTGTGTAAAGACTAAATAAATGTGTGATAAACGTTCGACCTGTCCAGGGTAAATCATTCAGTGAGGGCAAGTCGTAGCCTAGTGGTTAAGGTACTGGACTAGTAATCAGAAGGTCACTGGTTCAAGCCCCACCACTGCCAGGTTGCTGCTGTTCAGCCCTTGAGCAAGGCCGTTATGTAAGTCACTTTGGATAAAGGCGTCTGCTAAATGCAGATGCAAAAATGTAATGTAATGAAAACCAATGGTTTATTGGGTGGCACCAAATGCACTGTGACCCTGACCAGAATGAAGTGGTTAGTAAAAATAAATTAATAAATAAATGAAATCGCATAGATGAAAACATACAATGAAAAAGTGAAAATATCTGCTCAATATTTCCGGGAGAAAAGCCTGATAGGGTTCACCCAACTTAACATTCAGTGCACACACACACACACACACACACACACAAGCGCGCACACACACACACAAGCGCACACACACAAGCGCACACACACACAAGCGCATACACACTCCAATCTGGATGCTGCATTGTATTAAATGCTCGGACTGTTAAAGGTGATTAACAAACTCAGGATTAATTATAATCACAAAGTGTGTACTGATTCACTTCATCTCACAGGAGAAATGATGGGTGAAAAGAAGTGCAGGGATTAAAAAGTAGAGGAAAAGGAGCAGAAAAGCATGGAGAAATAATGGACAAGGAAGGAGAAGGGAGAGGACGAGAGAGCCAAGAAGATGGGCAGACTAAATACATGGAAATGGAAGGAACAGAAGGGAGGGGTAAAATATAATGTGAGAAATAGTGAGAAGATAAAGAAAAGAATGAAATAAAGGAAAGACGGAATGATTGGCAAGCAAGAAAAATACAGGACAGAGCGGATAAATTGACACTGAGGAGACATGTAGGAAAGGGAAACAAGAAAGACTAGACAAAGGAGAAAAGGGTAAGAGAGAGTGAGTAGGTGCGTAAAAGGAAATAAAAGGACCAATATGAGAGAGGAGAGCAAAGAGAAGTGGCGTTAAATACACGATGAGGCATAACATTATGACCACCTCCTTGTTTCTACACACACTGTCCATTTGATCTGCTCCATTTACCATATACAGTGCCTTGCAAAAGTATTCAGCCCCCTTGAACTTTTCAACCTTTTGCCACATTTCAGGCTTCAAACATAACGATATGAAATTGTAATTTTTTGTGAAGAATCAACAACAAGTGGGACACAATCGTGAAGTAGAACGAAATTTATTGGATATTTTAAACTTTTTTTAGAAATAAAAAACTAAAAAGTGGGGCGTGCAATATTATTCAGCCCCTTTACTTTCAGTGCAGCAAACTCACTCCAGAAGTTCAGTGAGGATCTCTGAATGATCCAATGTTGACCTAAATGACTGATGGTGATAAATAGAATCCACCTGTGTGTAATCAAGTCTCCGTATAAATGCACCTGCTCTGTGACAGTCTCAGAGTTCTGTTTAAAGCGCAGAGAGCATCATGAAGACCAAGGAACACACCAGGCAGGTCCGAAATACTGTTGTGGAGAAGTTTAAAGCCGGATTTGGATACAAAAAGATTTCCCAAGCTTTAAACATCTCAAGGAGCTCTGTGCAAGCGATCATATTGAAATGGAAGGAGTATCAGACCACTGCAAATCTACCAAGACCCGGCCGTCCCTCTAAACTTTCAGCTCAAACAAGGAGAAGACTGATCAGAGATGCAGCCAAGAGGCCCATGATCACTCTGAATGAACTGCAGAGATCTACAGCTGAGGTGGGAGACTCTGTCCATAGGACACAATCAGTCGTACACTGCACAAATCTGGCCTTTATGGAAGAGTGGCAAGAAGAAAGCCATTTCTCAAAGATATCTATAAAAAGTCACCTGGGAGACACACCAAGCATGTGGAAGAAGGTGCTCTGGTCAGATGAAACCAAAATCGAACTTTTTGGCCACAATGCAAAACGTTATGTTTGGCGTAAAAGCAACACAGCTCATCACCCTGAACACACCATCCCCACTGTCAAACATGGTGGTGGCAGCATCATGGTTTGGGCCTGCTTTTCTTCAGCAGGGACAGGGAAGATGGTTAAAATTGATGGGAAGATGGATGGAGCCAAATACAGGACCATTCTGGAAGAAAACCTGTTGCAGTCTGCAAAAGACCTGAGACTGGGACGGAGATTTATCTTCCAACAAGACAATGATCCAAAACATAAAGCAAAATCTACAATGGAATGGTTCACAAATAAACGTATCCAGGTGTTAGAATGGCCAAGTCAAAGTCCAGACCTGAATCCCATCGAGAATCTGTGGAAAGAGCTGAAAACTGCTGTTCACAAACGCTCTCCATCCAACCTCACTGAGCTCGAGCTGTTTTGCAAGGAAGAATGGGCAAAAATTTCAGTCTCTCGATGTGCAAAACTGATAGAGACATACCCCAAGCGACTTGCAGCTGTAATCGCAGCAAAAGGTGGCGCTACAAAGTATTAACGCAAGGGGGCTGAATAATATTGCACGCCCCACTTTTCAGTTTTTTATTTCTAAAAAAAGTTTAAAATATCCAATAAATTTCGTTCCACTTCACGATTGTGTCCCACTTGTTGTTGATTCTTCACAAAAAATTAAAATTTCATATCGTTATGTTTGAAGCCTGAAATGTGGCAAAAGGTTGAAAAGTTCAAGGGGGCTGAATACTTTTGCAAGGCACTGTAGAAGCACTTTGTAGTTCTACAATTACTTTTTAGCCTGCTTTCACCCTGTTCTTCAATGGTCAGGACCCCCACAGGACCACTACAAAGCAGGTATTATTTAGATGGTGGATCATTCTCAGCACTGCAGTGACAATGACATGGTGGTGGTGTGTTAGTGTGTGTTGTGCTGGTATGAGTGGATCAGACTCTATTAGACTCTCCTACCTAGTTGGTCCACCTTGTAGATATAAAGTCAAAGACGATCGCTCATCTATTGCTGCTGTTTGAGTTGGTCATCTTCTAGACCTCCATCAGTGATTCTCAGTCCAGCAGTGACAATAAGATGTTTAAAAACTCCAGCAGCGCTGCTGTGTCTGATTCACTCATACCAGCACAACACACACTAACACACCACCACCATGTCATTGTCACTAAAGTGCTGAGAATGATCCACCACCTAAATAATACCTGCTCTGTAGTGGTCCTGTGGGGGTCCTGACTATTGAAGAACAGGGTGAAAGCAGGCTAAAAATGTATGCAGAAAAACAGATGGACTAGAGTCAGTAAGTGCTTCTATATAGTAAGTGGGGCTGATAAAATGGACAGTGAGTGTAGAAACAATGTTATACTTGATCGGTGTAGAGTGGGAGCTGAGAATAGTAGAAAGTAGACAAAATAATACTAAAATTAAAGCCTCTGATTGTAGAACAGACCCCTGTTTGATAAAGTGTATGTTTGGAGGGGGAAATGGTTGGGAATTAGGACCCCTGGTTAAAAATAAGACCTTTGGTTGGACAAAGCTTTTGGTTCAAGAAAAGACCAGGTAGGAGAAAGAAGACTCCCTGAATAGAAAGAAAGAAAGACCCTAGTTAAAGGTAAAGCGATTGGATGGTTCCCTGGATGGAGCAAAAAGACCCCTGGTTAAAGGAGGAACCCAGGTAGAGAAGAGACCCCAACTGAAGAAAAAGACCCCCAATTGTCTGGAGAAAACACCCCTAGTCGAATAAAGCCGCTTTTGCTGGCGATGGGTTCAATAATCTAATATAGAACAAAGAAATGGTGTCTACATACTTTTAACCATGTAGTGTTTAGTTTCTTAGCCTTAAGGGGTGTTTTATGGAAGCTTTATTTGACAAATACAGTCTGACTGCTACTTACCCAGACTGTGTGTGTGTGTGTGTGTGTGTGTGTGTGTGTGTGTGTGTGTGTGTGTGTGTGTGTGTGTGTGCGATGGGTGGTGAATGTAAAGCAGTATAAATGAATGGAGGACAGGTGCATCCAAAATCCAATTCTCTCTCTCTCTCTCTCTCTCTCTCTCTCTCTCTCTCTCTCTCTCTCTCTCACACACACACACACACACACACACACACACACAGAAGGAATAACAGAGCAGTAATAAGTGGATCTGGAGTGCATTTAAAATTCATCTCTTGACTTGTAAGACTGCTGGTGTTTAAATAATGAACGAAGATGAGGATTCTGATTCTTTAGGTCTAATCAGAATAATAGTATTATTGTTATTATACTTTAGGACTTACATGGTGAATGAACAGTGTGTTAAATGTACAGTACATGCTGTTTATTACAGGTGCATGTGATTTGGGACACAGCCTAAATGAAAAATGATGTTATTTTAGCACCTAGGCTGCCCTGCTATTATAGGACGCAGCAGGACATTTGGGCATTTCCAAATGAATCCTGATAGATGCTGAGATTCTTACTGAGACTAAATATGTTTATAGACACATTTAATTATTTTAGGATATTAGGCGCTCAGGTGGTGCCGCGGTAAAACACGCTAGCACACCAGAGCTGACATTTCGAACTTAACAGTTCGAAACTCAGCTCTGCCATCCGGCTGGGCGCCTACATGATTGGCTTGTTGTTCATACAGGGTGGGTAGCCGGACAGGGACCTTATAACTGTGGCTGATTGTTGGCGCCTGCACAAAGACAGGAAAAGAGTTCGTCGATCAGGGCATGGCTCTCCGTACACAAGGCTGATCTGCATATGAACTCACCTAGTGAAGGTGAAAAGATGCAGTCGGATACTGCACACATGTAGGAGGGGGTGTGTCAGTCTTGATCTCCTCAATCGGAGTGGGGATCGGCAACAGTGGAGAGGAAGTGTAATGCAATCGGGCAACTGGACGCACCAAAGTCGGGAAAAAATGCACAAACAAAATATAATTCTTTTAGGATATTTTAGGATGTATTATTATTTATTTATTTATTTATTTATTTATTAAGGCAGTATTTCTCTGTTACTGTTGTCATTGCTTAATTATTAGGGTGTTTTTTGGTCTCAGAATCTAAAAAGCTGTTTGAGACCATGTCCATTGTAAAAAGTGCTCGACAAATTAATCTTAAATTCTTTTTTAATGAATGAAAACCCCACTAGATACAAAACTAGTTATTATTATACACAATTAATTATTATTCCAAATAGCAATTCATTAGTCATGCACTGTGTGTGTGTGTGTGTGTGTGTATGTGTGCGCCATATGGTAGCATCCAGATGTGGCTTTTAAATGTATTGCAGATATGCGCAAGACTGATTTTTAATTTCACCTAATATATCAAAGCAATTTATACACATTTATCACACAAATCACACATACGCACACACACACAACACATGCACAAACATACACACACAAAACACATGGTTTAATTAACATACGGTTAGTGTTGTCCGTGATATTAGCATTTAAATCTCACAATTAGATCACACAATTATATTTAGTTTAATTTTATATTATTAACAGGCTTTTATCTGTGTACAACAAACTACATATACATAAACCACACACACACACACACACACACACACACACACACACACATACACACAATAATTAATCAGCAGATAAAGAGCAGAACCATCAGGGTTAAATCCTTAAAGCTGACAACGAGAAACAAAATAAGACAAAAAAAAAACATACAGATCAAGAACCCATACTGACCAAGACAAGAAAATAACCTAGACCAAGGCCTAGACCAAGTACAACTACTAAGGAAGAGACCACAACAAAAACCGGGCAAAAACCAAGACCAGAACTAAAAAGGTTCAGACCGAGACCCCTATATATCAAGAGCTAAAGAAGAATAAGTCCAAGAACCACACCAACTGAGCCCCATACTGGTTAAGACTAATCAAGACCATGTCCAATACACACCCCAACTTAGACCACAATAATAATAAGAGCTACACCAACTGAAACCAAGACAAGCCCTAAAGCAAGAGAAGACAAATAACTACGTAGTTTAATACATGTACTTTAGTGGCTTTTTAATGAAAACCAGCCACCTCACTCAAAATAAACAAAACAAGACCAAACCAACCAGGGCAGAGATAAGACCAAAACAATACAGAGACCCATACCTGGCAAGACAAGTCTGAAATATTGTGGATGTTTAACGATAACGATTATGAATACAAAACAAAAAAAGAACTTAGACAGAGACCAAGACAAGAACTAAAACGGTTCAGACCGAGACCCATATCTATCGAGAGCTAGAAAAGAATAAGTCCAAGAACTACGCCAACTGAGACCCATCCTAATCAAGACTTCTATAACCCAAAATCAAGACCACATACCATCCAAGACCACGTCCAATACACACCCCAACTTAGACCACAATAATAATAAGACCTACACCAACTAAAACCAAGACAAGCCCTAAAGCAAGAGAAGACAAATAACGACTTACTTTAATATATGTATTTTTAGTGTGTTTGTAGTGAAAACCAGTGATGTAGGCAAGACCACCTCACTCAAAGTAAACAAAACAAGACCAAACCAACCAGGGCACAGATAAGACCAAGACAATACAGAGACCCATACCAAATCAAGACAAGTCTGATATATTGGATTATCCAAAACAAGAAAAGAACTTAGACCAAGTCTAACTACTAAGGAATGGACCACAACAAGAACTGGACAGAGACCAAGACAAGAACTAAAACGGTTCAGACCAAGACCCCTACCTATCGAGAGCTAGAAAAGAATACGTCCAAGAACTACGTGGACTGAGACCCATACTGACCAAGACTAATATAAACCGAAATCAAGACCACACACCATCCAAGACCAAATCCAACACACACCCCAACTCAGACCACACTAATAATAAGACCTACACCAACTGAAACCAAGACAAGACCTAAAGCAAGAGAAGACAAATAACTACTTACTTTAATATGTGTATTTTTAGTGGTTTTGTAGTGAGAACCAGCCACCTCACTCAAAATAAACAAAACAAGACTAAACCAACCAGGGCAGAAATAAGACCAAGACAATACACAGACCCATACCAAATCAAGACCAAGACAAGTCTGATATATTGTGGTTGGAATAGGGTTCAGAAGAGAAGACGTTGATTAGATGCATACCATGTTTTTGGTTTTATTTGTGGATCCATGATGAGGTCTGAACAAATGGCAACAAAAAAATACATTTATGGATATTATGTGTGTTGTTGGAAAAACATCAATGCTTGAATATTGCAGCCTAATTCAGATACACATTTAAAATAAAGAGAGATTCAGCTCCTGCCCACGGACCTGCTTTAATCTGAAAGAGACCGAGAGGGTACCACCCACCTATTGGGGGTATTAAGTGGGTGGTACATAGTCGGACACTCATACTGGAGCTGGCAGTGACTGTAGGAGAATGTGAACTCTGTAATTCTGTTTAATCAAATGCCAACCTACTCCAACGGCCCCGAGCAACAGGTCCGATATTGAGAGATATAAGAAATAGAGATTCTGAACTTGATGCCAAGACCGACGAGAAGAACGCACCATGTGTGTTTGTGCCAATACAGAGACCTGATGTGATACTGAGCCTCATGAAAGGATATCAAGCCTAAAGCACCACTCCAACAAAGTCGACTAACTAGTGATGGTCAAAAACAAACAAAACCACAGGGACTGGACACCTAAAGCAGTCGAAATCCAGTACCCCATGTGTGAAGACTGCTGTTCACTTTAGAGCCATTCAACAGGAAACTCAATCAACACTGCCCACCCAAAGGGGGAACGAAGGGGCGGAAAATATTGTTACTGCGACTGTGCTGAACGGGGCTTTTTGACAATGGACCCAAGCACACAGACCTGTATTTAGATGTTTTCTATATACACTGATCAGCCATAACATTAAAACCACCTTGTTTCTACACTCACTGTCCATTTTATCAGCTCCACTTACAGTATAGATGCACTTTGTAGTTCTACAATTACTGACTGTAGTCTGTCTATTTCTCTACATACTTTTTAAGGTCAGGACCACCACAGATTAGGTATTATTTAGGTGGTGGATCATTCTCAGCACTGCAGTGGCACTGACATGGTGGTGGTGTGTTAGTGTGTGTTGTGCTGATATGAGTGGATCAGACACAGCAGCGCTGCTGGAGTCCACTCTATTAGACACTCCTACCTAGTCGGTCCACCTTGTAGATGTAAAGTCAGAGACGATCGCTCATCTATTGCTGCTGTTTGAGTTGATCATTTTCTAGACCTTCATCAGTGGTCACAGGACGCTGCCCACGGAGCACTGTTGGCTGGATATTTTTGGTTGTTGGACTGTTCTCAGTCCAGCAATGACAGTGAGATGCATCTACAAGGTGGTCCAACTAGGTAGGAGTGTCTAATACAGTGGACACAGTACTTTAAACCTCCAGCAGCGCTGCTGTGTCTAATTCACTCATACCAGCACAACACACACTAACACACCACCACCATGTCAGTGTCACTACAGTGCTGATAATGACCCACCACCCAAATAATACCTGCTCTGTAGTGGTCCTGGGAGAGTCCTGACCATTGAAGAACAGCATGAAAGGGGGCTAACAAAGCACTTGGCAGTCCAAAGACATGCAGTCAGATTAAATGGAGATATTAAATTGCTGTTACTGTGTGTGTGTGTGTGTGTGTGTGTGTGTGTGTGTGTGCGCGTGCCCTGTGATGGAGTAGTGACCTGTCCAGGGTGTTTTCTACCTTGCGCCCAGTTAATCGCACCCTCCGTGACCCTGACCAAGATAAAGCGGTGGTAAAACAGACATGAATAAATGTTAGTGATCTGCATTTCAGAAAGACTGCATATTATTATTTTACAGGTCGTCCACATATTTTTGGCATTCATATTCACATCCTTTCTTTTCAGCGCTAGAGTTTTACTTATTTAATCATTTTTAAATATTCATGTGATCATATTCAGACATATTTTTATAAATGTTTATCACTAATAGCCCCCCCGCCCCCGCCCCGCGCTGTCTCCCGCCTCTCTCTGTGTCTGTAGATGTGAATGTGAGATGTGTTTTAAGATGTGAATTGGGACGCGACTCGGTGTTGGTATTCAGGTCTGTTACACAGTTTCTGTAAGTCAGCTTCACCTTTCAGAGCAGCTCACTGCTAATCCGGGCGCGGCACATTAAGCCACACACACACACACGCACACACGCACACGCACACGCACACGCACACACACACACACACACACACACACACAGCAGAACTTCTTCTGTCAGACTAAAGCTTGTAAAAACTTTGAGACTCACAAATCCAGAGCTTTACTTTAACACTTTAATTCAATTTACACAAGTGAGTACATTCAAACCACCATTCTGTCAAGGCCGCAGTGTGTCAGGTGCCCTTCACACTTACTCACACATATCTAGGAACAGTCTGAAGCAGTCAGACCATGAAATGAAAGTATATGAAGAAAACCATCACAAAAAAACAGAGAGAACAAGCCACAGTGACCAGAGAGAAGGACTGAACCCACACAGTGACCAGAGATAAGAACTAAACCCACACAGTGACCAGAGAGAAGGACTGAACCCACACAGTGACAAGAGAGAAGGACTGAACCCACACAGTGACCAGAGAGAAGGACTGAACCCACACAGTGACAAGAGAGCAGGACTGAACCCACACAGTGACCAGAGAGAAAAACTGAACCCACACAGTGACCAGAGAGAAGTACTGAACCCACACAGTGACCTGAGAGAAGGACTGAACCCACACAGTGACCAGAGAGAAGGACTGAACCCACACAGTGACCAGAGAGAAGGACTGAACCCACACAGTGACAAGAGAGCAGGACTGAACCCACACAGTGACCAGAGAGAAAAACTGAACCCACACAGTGACCAGAGAGAAGTACTGAACCCACACAGTGACCTGAGAGAAGGACTGAACCCACACAGTGACCAGAGAGAAAAACTTAACCCACACAGTGACCAGAGAGAAAGACTGAACCCACACAGTGACCAGAGATAAGGACTGAACACACACAGTGACCAGAGAGCAGGACTAAACCCACACAGTGACCAGAGAGAAGGACTGAACCCACACAGTGACCTAAGAGAAGGACTGAACCCACACAGTGAGCAGAGAGAAGGACTGAACCCACACAGTGACCAGAGAGAAGGACTGAACCCACACAGTGACCAGAGAGAATGACTAAATCCACACAGTGTCCAGAGAGAAGGACTGAATCCACACAGTGACCAGAGAGGACTGAACGTACACAGTGAGCAGAGAGAAGGACTGAACCCACACAGTGACCAGAGAGAAGGACTGAACCCACACAGTGACCAGAGAGAAGGACTGAACGTACACAGTGAGCAGAGAGAAGGACTGAACCCACACAGTGACCAGAGAGAAGGACTGAACGTACACAGTGAGCAGAGAGAAGGACTGAACCCACACAGTGACCAGAGAGAAGGACTAAACCTAAGCCACGGAACCCAGGACTTGGTCACTTGGACCTAGGGTTCATTCAGGGAAGTCAATCCACCTTTTGCATGCATCATCCCAGTTGCCCGAGGGAACTTCTTACTGGTTACTGGAATTTTGATTACTTGACTGGCTCGGGCACTATGCCATATTTTCGGATCCTGTATGAAAGATGTATATGTCTCTCAAAAATATACTAGTAGGTACATAATGATCATAGATGTTCAGCACCCACACTACAAGTTACCCACACTGCAATCAACCGGTTTTTATGCCAGTAAGAGGGGATGCAAATTGAAGACTTGTAAAATAAATGCAGATTTGGATGTTCGGAGCACAAAAGAGAATAGATTAACGTAAAGTACCTGACCGCAGTCACTGGGTGTAATGTAAGAAGGTTGATGGAAGGGTGTTAGCTTTATTGCATTAGTGTTAGCGTACCGGAGGGTCAGAGCGACCCTGCACTGAAATGGAAAAATAGAGCGCTCTTAAAAAGCACTGAATCATACGTGATTTTAAAGCCAGCGGGAGGGAACCAGAAAGAGGAGACGAACAAAGCACAGGGGAGAGAGAGAAAAGAACTCGGTGAGACTCCCAAATTCACCCAGAGTCACGGTGAGAGAGGGACGGGGCGAAGAAAAGAACACGCTTTTACAGTTTCTATCCAGCGGTACATAGAAAAGAGGGAATTATTCCGGCTTCTCTCTCGCTCTGCGCTCATTGTGCACTGAGGAACAAATGAGAGGGAGCGTTTTAGCAGAAATCTTTTCTTCTCTACACTCTTATTTTCTTTCTTACTCACTTTAAATAAGTGACACCTATCAGAACAAGAAAATGATGTTAGGCTTACGGCACTTTTGTGTCCACAGCACAGGAAGCACTTGGCATGGAAGCAATTTGTAAGGAAGAAACCTGTTTCCACAGTGGCTAAATTAATATACACTGATCAGCCATAACATTAAAACCACCTCCTTGTTTCTACACTCACTGTCCATTTTATCAGCTTCACTTACCAATTCAATTCAATTCAATTTGCTTTATTGACATGACAAATTTACATATTTGTATTGTCAAAGCTTACATTAGTATATATACAGTAAATATTTGAAAAAAGAACAAGTATATACAGAAAAAAATAGTAAGAAAATATTCATTATGTAATAAAACAATTGTTCACACAAAAAGGGAGAAAATATTACTGTGTGTGTGTGGTGGGTGTGCGATGTGTGTGGTGTGTGGTGTGTGTGTGTGTGCGGGGGGTGGGTGGGGGGTTTTATCTGGTGTTTCACTCACTGTCCCGGAGTGTGTGACACTCCTGTACATATCTGGCTGCAGTGGAGGCTGATGGTCCCTCTCCTAATATAATGGCCAGTTTCTCGCTGTCTGTCAGCGCTCTGAAGCCGCTCACCTCTCTTCCAAACTGATCAAAATACTTGTGTCTAATTGTTGTGTATCTTGGGCAGTTTAGAAGGAAGTGCACCTCTGTCTCAACCTCACCTGTCCTGCAGTGACCACACAGTCTCTCCTCTCTGGGGATCCAGGACTTTTTTAACCTGCCTCTCTCGATGGCCAGGCTGTGGTCACTCAGTCTGTATTTGGTAAGGATCTGTCTCTGCTTCGTATCTCGGACAGTAAGGAGATACGTGGCCAGGTTGTATTCATGTTTTAGGGTCAGATAGCAGTTTAGTCTGTTTTGGGATTGAGTTTGGGTTGTCCAATGTTCCAGATATGTGTTTTTAGATAGGTGTTTGATAATTTGGGTGATTCTGAATGGTGTTTGGGAAGCAGTGCTGGTCAGAGCGTTGGGGTTGTTAGGGGTCAGTGTGTTGGTCAGTCTCTGGACCAGCTGACACAGGGGACTCTTTTCAGGGTAGAGCTCTTGGGATTGGAGTGCCTGAAACTGCAGGCTTGTTGTGGGACTGGATTTTAGGTGCATCCAGAATTTAAGGGCTCTTTTTTTAATATGAATGACTAATGGGTATCGGCCTAATTCAGCCCTGCATGCGTTGGTTGGGGTTTTTCTTTGTACATGTAAAATCATTCTGCAGAATTCTGCATGCAGGACTTCAGTGGGATGCTTGTCCCATCTAGTGTAGTCATGATGACTGAGTGGACCCCATACTTCACTACCGTATAGCGCAATGGGCAGGATTATACTGTCAAAGATCTTTAACCAGATTCTAATTGGGATGTCAATCTTAATGAATTTGTTTTTGATTGAATAGAGGGCTCTGCAGGCCTTCTCTTTCAGTGCATCCACTGCCAGACCGAAGCCTCCTGAGGCGCTGATTTTGAGCCCCAGGTAATCATAAGAAAGGGTGTGGTGTCTCCTAGATTGAAAGTGTATCTGCTCTCATGAGATCTGTCTTTCTTTTGGAAGATCGTGATTTTAGATTTATCAGGATTTACTATCAGGGCCCAGGTCCGACAGTACTTCTCCAGCAGATCCAGATGCTGCTGAAGCCCCTTTTCTGTGGGCGACAGCAGCACCAGGTCATCCGCGTAGAGGAGAAATTTTACTTCCGTTTTATTTAGTGTCAGGCCAGGATTTGCCATATAAAAGCACTTTGTAGTTCTACAATGACTGACTGTAGCAGAAGGAATACAGAAGGAAACTGCTGCTACAGTGGGAATTAAAAAGCGTTTGGTTACTATTTTAAGTAGTGTTCACTTTTAGTCTTAGTAACGCCATGTGTGCACAGGCTTATCAGCATAACAACCTGGTTATTACTCCGCTGTTTGAGTAGCGCAGTGGGCAGAGCACATCGCGCGTATTTTTCCGCCCTAGGTTCGAATATCCCCCAGATTTTCTAACTGCCCCCCTAAGCAACGCAGTCCAGAACCGGGGCTGCACGTCAGTGTGAAGATGGATTATGTAAAAATATTGTTTGCACTATTTTGCATAAAATATGGTTCTGATTTATTATTATAAAGAATGAAAATAATAAATGTTAAATAACCTAAATAAAACATTTTGATAATGTTCCTATGATGATGTAAGACCCGTTATATTTTTTATAGGTGCAACCCTATCCACCTACCCCCAGCTCCCGCTCAGGTAAACAGCCATCAACCCACCCCTCACCCTATGCGTTCCGCCAGCCCAGGGTGTTCCTTATTTATTTCCAGTTCTGAAAGTTGGCAACCCTACTCGTGGGCCCCAGTGCAAAAAAAATGTTTGGGCCCCCAAAATGTCTTTTAGTTATTTTAATATTTTACTTAACAAAAACATTGTCGTGTTTTTACTTTCGTTATCGCCGCACTTTCCCGCTAGCATTAGCCGCTTGCTACTGTAGAGGGTCGGCTCACCTAGCCCCTGCAAGTGCTGCTCGTCCGGCGGGGATGCTACGGGTCTTTTGCTGCGTGCGGTGGTGAAGGTGTGGGAATAAAGGCACACGACAAGGTAGAGTTCACTTTAACTGTTTAGTCAGGACTTCAATGAGCGTTACAACACTTCAGACTGCCTAGCTCCAGCACCCGAACTACCTATTGGGTTCAATGCTGGGGCCATACGGCGAGCCTAATATACAAAACTAACTAACCGCAGAACGCCCGAACGCACATGTATAAACCGGGTGCTGCATTCTGATTGGCTGAGCTGAATGTCACTCACATATCGCCGCTACAATATTGTAATATAATAACATTGATCTGGCGAGTGCAGCCAATGGGGGGCAGTGTGGTGGGGGGTTAAGATCATGTCGTGTCATCCACTTCTGCACAGGTGCCTCAGTCTGCTAATCAGGGTCCTTGCACAGCGTTTAAAGACCCCACCCACTTATTCCAGGCTCAGCAGACTTAGTGGCTAATTTGTCGGCTGAAGGCTCTGCCAATTGTGCCTGCTCGATGAGCCGAGGTTCGAACCAGGGTATCCCGCTGCGCCACCTGGGCGCCGCAAAGTTACATTTTGAATTAATGTTTTCGGTTTTATTTATTTATTTATTTTTTATTTTCTATTTTCCCACTTTTTCCCCCAATTTTCTCCCCTAATATAGTCGTGTCCAATTACCCTGATTATATCCTCTATACTGAATCGACCCTTTACTGCTGATTGAGGACGCCTCTCAACTGACATACGCCCCCTCCGGCACGGACAGTCAGTACAGACTGCATTTTTCACTTGCCCGAGTCGAGTTCATACACTGACGGGCACTGTGTACGGAGGGCCACACCCCCATCAGCATTATTCCTCAGCCCTGTGCAGGCGCCATCAGTCAGCCAGCAGGGGCCGCAGTTGCACCAGTTATGAGGACCTATGATCCGACTTTTTACCCCTATGAACAACAGCCAATTGTTGTTCATGCAGCCGCCCAGCCTAGTCGGAAAAACAGAGCACATTTTTTGTCCCCTTCTCTAAGAGGTTAGTTAATTTAGGTTAATTTATGCTCTGGTAGGGAATTCCTCTTTGTCCTCTTTTGGGACTTCCCATTTCATCTATCTTCTTTCTCCACTGCGCATCCCGGCTGTTGCTGTAGAGTTACCACGGCACTGACCAGGCTGCTGTTGCTGTGGGGACCTCCGTCCAGCTCCTGTAGCAGGTGACGGGAAGACCGACGGGACGGGACACTCATCCCTCGCTCCAGTGGAGAGAAAGAAGGGTGAGAAAGCAGATAAACAACAGCTGTTTTCACCAGAGAGATTCTCATACAGATTCTCATTAGATAGAGGGCTAAGTAGCAGTTGCTTGCTGGCTAGCTACAGTGATGTGAAGCAGAAATCTCAGCCTATCTGATTAAACCTGTTATATTAAATAAAAGTCAAACCGTAACCTTAATATTTCTAGAGGAATACTGTGCCACATGGTAATTCAAGAACTATTTAAGAGCTGTAATAAGTTAACATGGTCTGAAAACAATTACAGTCATTTCTAAAGACATAGAAATTCATTGCTCAATCTAGCTCACTAAATGTCTTCAATGGCTCATAACTCATCCAGAAAGTCACAACACATCCAAGAAATATATGTAAAGTGCAGGAGTTTTAGTTTAGCAAGATTCACTGCTCATGACTCCACAAGAGAAACATCGGTGCACATCTAACATTAAATAAAGTAAAAAAAATAAACAGGACTGTATGAGCCACAAACTATTTTAGTGTCTTATTAGTCTTACTATATCTGATGAACATCAAACCCAGCATTTCATTGTAATAATATTGTGGTGGCATAGTGGCTTGGTAGGCAGCACTGTCACCTCACAGCAAGAAGGTCCTGGCTTCAATTCCCAGGTGGAGTTTGCCTGTTCTCCCTGTGTCTGTGTGGGTTTCCTCCCACAGTGACACTGACATGGTGCTGGTATGAGTGGATCAGACACAGCAGTGCTGCTGGAGTTTTTTAAATACCGTGTCCACTCACTGTCCACTCTATTAGACACTTCTACCTAGTTGGTCCACCTTGTAGATGTAAAGTCAGAGACGATCGCTCATCTATTGCTGCTGTTTGAGTTGGTCATCTTCTAGACCTTCATCAGTTGTCACAGGACGCTGCCCACGGGGCGCTGTTGGCTGGATATTTTTGGTTGGTGGACTATTCTCAGTCCAGCAGTGACAGTGAGGTGTTTAAAAACTCCAGCAGCGCTGTTGTGTCTGATCCACTCATACCAGCACAACACACACTAACACACCACCACCATGTCAGTGTCACTGCAGTGCTGAGAATGACCCACCACCCAAGTAATACATTCTGTGTTGTGGTCCTGGGAGAGTCCTGACCATTGAAGAACAGCATGAAAGGAGGCTAACAAAGTATGCAGAAAAACAGATGGACTACAGTCAGTAATTGTAGAAGTAGTGACTTTTAAATGTTTTGTTTAATGATCAGTGTGACAAATATTCTAAAAAAAAAAAAACACTTTCTTTGTTTTACATTACTGTATATAATTAGCTTAAAGAGCGTCGGCCTGTTTGGAATTAATCAGAAACAACAACATCTGGAGGCAACAACAGCTCAGCCGTAAAGCCACACAATTGAAATCAATTGAGAGTTTCAGTTGCTTTTGAATTTTGGGAGTTAATTTACACAGTCAAATGAGCTTTACTTTGCCATGGGCTTAGATGCACAGAAAAGAAGCCTGCGTTGTTGCGTTTTCCTTTTCTGTGGTGAGCAAACAATTTCATTTGGACTTTATAGTGCCAATTTCAGAACAGCAGCCTCTAAACCCAGTGTAATGGAACGCTCACATGACTGGACAGTGTCACCCATGTTCAGGCAAGCTTTAAATCCTAGTTCTTGGATTCCGTTTGACCCTTGGGACAAATGTCCTCTCGGCAGAAGGTGACAGTTTTCCTTCTGACCCTGCCAAGTGTTTCCCTCTGACCTTGCCAAGAGACCACTATTCCCACTATTTCTTTTTTTATGTGTGTAGACGAAAAATGTGTTACAATCATTCAGTCACAGAAAAAAAAATCTAAGAGTGCACTAAAATAAACACCGATCAGCCATAACATTATGACCACCTCCTTGTTTCGACACTCACTGTCAATTTTATCAGCTCCACTTACCATATCCTGACTGTAGTCCATCTGTTTCTCTGCATGCTTTGTTAGCCCCCTTTCACTCTGTTCTTCAATGGTCAGGACCCCCACAGGACCACTACAGAGCAGGTATTATTTGGGTGGTGGATCATTCTCAGCACTGCAGTGACACTGACATGGTGGTGGTGTGTTAGTGTGTGTTGTGCTGGTATGAGTGGATCAGACACAGCAGCGCTGCTGGAGTTTTTAAACACCTCACTGTCACTGCTGGACTGAGAATAGTCCACCAACCAAAAATATCCAGCCAACAGCGCCCCGTAAACAGCGTCCTGTGACCACTGATGAAGGTCTAGAAGATGACCAACTCAAACAGCAGCAATAGACGAGCGATCGTCTCTGACTTTACATCTACAAGGTGGACCAACTAGGTAGGAGTGTCTAATAGAGTGGACAGTGAGTGGACACGGTGTTTAAAAACTCCAGCAGCGCTGCTGTGTCTGATCCACTCATACCAGCACAACACACACTAACACACCACCACCATGTCAGTGTCACTGCAGTGCTGAGAATCATCCACCACCCAAATAATACCTACTGAAGAACAGGGTGAAAGCAGGCTAAAAAGGTATATAGAGAAATAGATGGACTACAGTCAGTAATTGTAGAACTACAAAGTGCTTCTATATGGTAAGTGGAGCTGATAACATGGACAGTGAGTGTAGAAACCAGAAGGTGGTTTTAATGTTATGGCTGATCAGTGTATGTAATGTTGATTAAAAAAGAATCATTATTTAACGTTAATATTTATTAGAGTTTATGGGAACATTTGAGGGAAAGATACTTGTGATGTGGAATCCACAATAATGTGAATGCTTGGTGCAATTATGAAATTTGAGAGAGCTGGAGTAATAAGGTAAATAAATCAAATAAATGTTTTTGAGAAGCACGTTCTAGGTAAAAACATTTCTATTGATTCCCATCTGCATTTAACCGATGGAGAAATCAGACACACAAGGAAAGCACAAACATCTCCGATGTTACCACATGTGTTCAATCCTGAACAGAAAATAAAAAATACAAAAAATGAGAAAAGAAAAAGCTTTGAAGAGGAGTAAGAGCTCTTTCCTGGTTGCCGTATTGATTTTTTCGGAGGGTCGGATAAGAGGAGCAGCAATGGATGATTGATTTGGAGGAGAACACACATGTCGATATAAAAACACTCGTCATTCTTCACATTGCACAAAATACTAACAATTCACCTCTCAGTTTAGACCTCGTCCAGCGGGAGAAAAAAATAGATGTTCAGACAGACAGAGAGAGAGAGAGAGAGAGTAATGCTCCACTCAGACCAAATCATTCGCTACTATCAAACCAGAACGTAATAAAAATAAATGAATGAAATCTCTACTTTATTTAAATAGGGGGTCAGAATGGGTCTAATGCAAAAATACACCTCGGATATGACACCTATGCTATGCAGGATCCAATCTAACACTCTGACTCACGCACTTACAGCTAGGGAAAATTTGGAGCAGCCAATTCACCTTCTGCACGCTTTCAGAAAATGAAGGGACACTGAAATATTCACAGGAAACCTCTCAGTCACAGATTTCTCACAGATAGTACTACTCTACAAATACATTTAAATACATGTACCCCAGTTCTCTCCCACCTCCCAATCTGGGACAATGTGGGACAGTGGTAGCCTAGTGGGTAGAGCTATTAACTGAAAGGTTGAGAGTTCGAATCCGAGCTCTGCCATGCAGCAACTGTTGGGCCCTTGAGCAAGGCCCTTAACCCTCTCTGCTCCAGGGGTGCCATACAATGGTTGACCCTGGGATCTGACCCCAACTCTTAAACAAGCTGGGATAAGCGAAGAAAGAATATACAATGTATACACTGATCAGCCATAACATTAAAACCACCTCCTTGTTTCTACACTCACTGTCCACTTTATCAGCTCCACTTATCATATAGAAGCACTTTGTAGTTCTACAATTACTGACTGTAGTCCAACCTGTTAACCTGTTTTCACCCTGTTCTTGAATGGTCAGGACCCCCACAGGACCACCACATAGCAGGTATTATTTAGGTGGTGAATGATTGTCAGCACTGCAGTGACACTGACATGGTGATGGTATGAGTGGATCAGACACAGCAGCGCTGCTGGAGTTTTTAAATACCGTGTCCACTCACTGTCCACTCTATTAGACACTCCTACCTAGCTGGTCCACCTTGTAGATGTAAAGTCAGAGACGGTCGCTCATCTATTGCTGCTGTTCGAGTTGGTCATCTTCTGGATCTTCAACAGCGGTCACAGGACGCTGCCCACGGGGCGCTGTTGGCTGGATATTTTTGGTTGGTGGGTTATTCTCAGTCCAGCAGTGACAGTAAGGTGTTTAAAAACTCCAGCAGCGCTGCTGTGTGGGATCCACTCATACCAGCACAACACACACTAACACACCACCACCATGTCAGTGTCACTGCAGTGCTGAGAATGACCCACCACTCAAATAATACCTGCTCTGTAGTGGTCCTGGGAGAGTCCTGACCATTGAAGAACAGCATGAAAGGGGGCTAACAAAGCATGCAGAGAAACGGATGGACTACAGTCAGTAATTGTAGAACAGTCAGAAATTGGATATGACTAGATTGGGAGAAAAATTGGGGAAAATGCATAAAAAAAAAAGAATGGTGGAGGTAGTTTCAGTTTAAGGAACTGGTGCACTGCAGGAATCCGACCATGATCTTCATTCCAAAAACCTATTACATTAACGGATGATTATGGGTAATGGCCTTCATGCAAGTGTGGAAACTTGGAGAGGCATAGCAAGTCCCTATTGGGTTCCTTGCACATTTAAATAGGTACGCAATCGAGGCGTGCCAGACTGCAACTGCCAGTAATTCAAGGTCTATGTGTCCTTGTTACAGTTACACATACTCATTCATTTATTCATTCAATTTCTCTAACCACTTTATCCAGGTGAGGTTCACGGTGGGGGCAGCACCTCGCAGACACACTAGGCACAAATCCAAAATAAAACCTGGACAGGGCACCACACATCCAATCACTTAGATCTAGGGATAATATTGCCACTCTACATACTGCACTTTATAGTAGATGGTAGGACGTAACTGGAGTTCCCTGAAGAAAACGTCTTAAAGAAAATACTGTAACCAGTGATTGAACCCAGGTTCCCAGGGACCCATTGTGCTACACGGCACTCACACCGCCAGCTGTGCCATCAAGCTGCCACTTATCTTTACATTACAGTTATAAAAGCACATTACAGTAACACTCCTGCTATTCCATCAAGGATGTAGTAAGACAGATGGTGATTTGGATTTTCTCGTGTCCTGTGTTGCTTTCAAGTACTCTGACTTCCCCTGACCTTCAGAAACATGCAAGTAGGAGGATTGGCTGCTTTTTTTTTTTGCATTTTCCCACAATTTTCCTCCCAATCTAGTCATTTCCAATCACCCTGATGCATTGTGCTTCCTCTCTACTGATGTTGATCTCCACCTTGGTTGAGGAGAGCCGTGACTGACACACGCCCCCTCCGACACGTGTGCAGTAGCCGATTGCATGTTTTCACCTGCACGAGGCGAGTTCATGTGCGGATCAGCTTTGTGTATGGAGTGACACACCCTGATCCCTTGACTCTGTGCAGGCACCATCAATCAGCAGAGTTCGTAATTACCTAAGTTATGAGGTTCCGTCCGGCACCCTGCCCTTGAACAACAGCCAACCGTTGTTCATGTAGGCACTAGCGTGTTTTACCGCTGCGCCACCCGAGTGCCCGAATTGGCTTTTTTAAAAATGCATTTTCTCCCTTTTTAGCGCGTCCAATTGCCCGATTGCGTCATGCTTCCTCTCCACCAATGCCGATCCCTGCTCTGATTGAGGAGAACGAAGCTAACCCACGCCCCCTCCGACAAGTGGGCAGCATGCCGTATGCATTTATCACCTGCACTTTGACGAGTGCAGTGCAGCTCAGCGTTGTGTACGGAGAGACACACCCTGAGAGAACTCTTTTCTCATCTCTGTGCAGGCGCCATCAGGTTGTAATTCATGGGAGAGAGACCCCATCTGGCTTAGTCCCGCCCATATCTGAACAACAGGCCAATCGTTGTTCATGTGGCCGCTCAGCCTCAGCCGGTAGGCAGAGCTGAGATTCGATACGATGTATTCGAGATCCCAGCGTGTGTTTTTACTGCTGCACCACCTGAGAGGCCAAATTGGCCTCATAAGGCATAAGGCATTACTTACTCAATTACTTATTTAAGTTGGAGCAGGCAACTTGAAATTAGTTGACTGTATTTGCTTACGTTTCAGATTATCTTCAGGTACTTTGATTTCTTCTTTCCTCCCAAAAGTCCTGGCAGTTAGTGGACTGACTGACTAAGTTTACAAATTATATCTGGCAGATAGACTGACAAGCTGGCAGATATGAGAGTTAAACATCAACCTTCCTGGTCTGGTACTTGGACCAGTGGTAGCCTAGTGGGTAGTGCTTTGGGCTAGAAGATTGTGAGTTCAAATCCAGGCTCTGCTATGCGGGCACTGTTGGGCCGTTGAGCAAGACCTTGAACCCCGTCTGCTCTAGGGGTGCTGTACAGTGGCTGACCCTGCGCTCTGACCCCAGCCTCCACACAAGCTAGGATATGCGGTAAAAAGAATTATTGTAGAGAATTACTGTAGACATGTATCTGTATATATGACAAATATAGGCCAGGTTTCTAGTCCAGCACCCAAACTACTACACTACTACTGCCCTTAATTAAGGAAGAATGTAATGCTCTGTAATGACTTGGCCTGGCAAGGGTGGTAATATCGTCGCCTTACTCCCAATAGGATCAATGAATGAATGAGTGTAGTACAGAGTACCGAGTGCATGAAGCTGAATAGAAATAAATGGAGTTCTAATGTAATGAGGTACTTGAGAAGCTTGTAACATTTAATAATAATTATATTTAACGGCTATTAAAGCTCAGATCAGCGACTTTTAGATACTGATGTAGGCCCACGAGTGTGTGTTTTAGTGTGTGTGTGTGTGTGTGTGTGTGTGTGTGTGCGCGTGCGTGTGTGTCATTGTGAGGGGGCTGACGAGCTCCACTGATTTTCAGAGAATTGGATCTTTTAATCTTGCAGAGAGGGAGAAGATGTCTTTAGGCAGAACTGATTGAATTCCTCTCTTGCTTTTCTCGTCGGCTGGGTTCTGACGTTCGTTACGGCGCAGCCTGGCACAGAGCGGGTGCGCCAGAAGAGAACTGCACCCCTCCCAAATCCTTCTCTATTTCGTTTCATTTCATCAACCTCGAACCCCCCCCTCTCCCCCTCTCCCCCTCTCCCCCTCCACCCGGCCCCTGCGATGTCTGATCCATGCCTAATGTTAAACCGACAGAAAAGCTGAAGTGCCAACAGAAGAGCTTACAATGAATGTCACATTCCCACCCCCTTATGTATTCAACCCCCTGTTCTACAAACTATATGGTCTAATCACTTACCAAAGGTCTTTTTGTTAAACTAACATGTGTATTTAATTAATTGTATCAAATTGAAGATATATTTCCAACTCTGTGCAGGCTAGATGTCTTTATAATGGAATAGAATAGAATAGAATGCCATTATTTGTCTTATATACATACACCGATCAGACATAACATTAAAACCACCTTGTTTCTACACTCACTGGTTTTTATCTGTTCTTCAATGGTCAGGACCCCCACAGGACCACTACAGATTAGGTATTATTTAGGTGGTGGATCATTCTCAGCACTGCAGTGACACTGACATGGTGGTGGTGTGTTAGTGTGTGTTGTGCTGGTATGAGTGGATCAGACACAGCAGCGCTGCTGGAGTTTTTAAACACCTCACTGTCACTGATGAACTGAGAATAGTCCACCAACCAAAAATATCCAGCCAACAGCGCCCCGTGGGCAGCGTCCTATGAGCACTGATGAAGGTCTAGAAGATGACCAACTCAAACAGCAGCAATAGATGAGCGATCGTCTCTGACTTTACATCTACAAGGTGGACCAACTAGATAGGAGTGTCTAATAGAGCGGACAGTGAGTGGACACGATATTTAAAAACTCCAGCAGCAGTGCTGTGTCTGATCCACTCATACCAGCACAACACACACTAACACACCACCACCATGTCAGTGTCACTACAGTGCTGAGAATGATCCAACACCTAAATAATACCTGCTCTGTGGTGGTCCTGTGGGGGTCCTGACCATTAAAGAACAGGGTGAAAGCAGGTTAAAAAAGCATGAAGAGAAACAGATGGACTACAGTCAGTAATTGTAGAACTACAAAGTGCTTCTATATGGTAAGTGGAGCTGGTAAAATGGACAGCGAGTGTGGAAACAAGGAGGTGGTTTTAATGTTATGGCTGATCGGTGTATGTACATCAGACATAACATTATGACCACCTTCCTAATATTGTGTTGGTCCCCCTTTTGCAGCCCCATATGCAACAAACTGTGATGCTCTGTGTATTCTGACACCTTTCTATCAGAACCAGCATTAACTTCTTCAGCAATTTGAGCTACAGGAGCTCGTCTGTTGGATCGGACCACATGGGCCAGCCTTCGCTCCGGGCTGAGCCTTGGCCGCCCATCACCCTGTCGCCAGTTTACCACTGTTCCTTCCTTAGACCACTTTTGATAGATACTGACCTTCTCTTCTCGCCCCTGCATTCTACAAAGGCGTCTCTTCCGCGAATCAGGGTCCTTACACAGCGTATGAAGACCCACCCACCCACACATAGTCCGGTCCCCACCCTGCAGATACAGTGGCCAATTAGTGGCTGCTGCAGGCACTGCCAATTATGCCCGCCAGATGGCGCCCAGCCGACCGGAGGCAACGCCGAGTTTCGAACCGAGGAGTTTAGAATCTCGGCGCTGGTGTGCTAGCGGAATATACCGCTGCACCACCTGGGCACAAACGCTCTTTCAACTGTAATTTTTCACTACCTTTACATTTACATTTTCAGCATTTAGCAGATGCTTTTATCCAAAGCGACTCACAGTCTAAGCAACTGAGGGTTAAGGGCATTGCTCAAGGGCCCAACAGTTGCAACCTGACAGTGGTGGGGTTTGAACCAGCAACCTTCTGCTTACTAGTCCAGTACCTTAACCGCTAAGCTACAACTGCCCCAACATTTAGTGCTGTTGCTTTGTGTGAGGTTTCTAAAAATGTGCACGGGACAGTTGTGACCTAGTAGTTGAGGTACTGGACTATTAATCCAAAGGTTGCTGGTTCAAGCCCCTAGTAGTTAAGGTACTGGACTATTAATCCAAAAGTTGCTGGTTCAAGCCCCTAGTGGTTAAGGTACTGGACTATTAATCCAAAGGTTGCTGGTTCAAGCCCCTAGTGGTTAAGGTACTGGACTATTAATCCAAAGGTTGCTGGTTCAAGCCCCTAGCGGTTAAGGTACTGGACTATTTATCCAAAGGTTGCTGGTTCAAGCCCCTAGTAGTTAAGGTACTGGGCTATTAATCCAAAGGTTGCTGGTTCAAGCCCCTAGTGGTTAAGGTACTGGGTTATTAATCCAAAGGTTGCTGGTTCAAGCCCCTAGCGGTTAAGGTAC
Source organism: Trichomycterus rosablanca (assembly GCF_030014385.1). NCBI lineage: Eukaryota > Metazoa > Chordata > Actinopteri > Siluriformes > Trichomycteridae > Trichomycterus > Trichomycterus rosablanca. Next base: position 6,855,523 of record NC_086001.1, on the reverse strand, counting down.
TGGACTATTAATCCAAAGGTTGCTGGTTCAAGCCCCTAGTGGTTAAGGTACTGGGTTATTAATCCAAAGGTTGCTGGTTCAAGCCCCTAGAGGTTAAGGTACTGGACTATTAATCCAAAGGTTGCTGGTTCAAGCCCCTAGTAGTTAAGGTACTGGACTATTAATCCAAAGATTGCTGGTTCAAGCCCCTAGTGGTTAAGGTACTGGACTATTAATCCAAAGGTTGCTGGTTCAAGCCCCTAGCGGTTAAGGTACTGGGCTATTAATCCAAAGGTTGCTGGTTCAAGCCCCTAGTAGTTAAGGTACTGGGTTATTAATCCAAAGGTTGCTGGTTCAAGCCCCTAGTAGTTAAGGTACTGGACTATTAATCCAAAGGTTGCTGGTTCAAGCCCCTAGTGGTTAAGGTACTGGACTATTAATCCAAAGGTTGCTGGTTCAAGCCCCTAGCGGTTAAGGTACTGGACTATTAATCCAAAGATTGCTGGTTCAAGCCCCTAGTAGTTAAGGTACTGGACTATTGATCCAAAGATTGCTGGTTCAAGCCGCTAGTAGTTAAGGTACTGGACTATTAATCCAAAGATTGCTGGTTCAAGCCCCTAGCGGTTAAGGTACTGGACTATTAATCCAAAGATTGCTGGTTCAAGCCCCTAGTAGTTAAGGTACTGGGTTATTAATCCAAAGATTGCTGGTTCAAGCCCCTAGCGGTTAAGGTACTGGGCTATTAATCCAAAGGTTGCTGGTTCAAGCCCCTAGCAGTTAAGGTACTGGGTTATTAATCCAAAGGTTGCTGGTTCAAGCCCCTAGTGGTTAAGGTACTGGACTATTAATCCAAAGATTGCTGGTTCAAGCCCCTAGTAGTTAAGGTACTGGACTATTAATTCAAAGATTGCTGGTTCAAGCCCCTAGTAGTTAAGGTACTGGACTATTAATCCAAAGGTTGCTGGTTCAAGCCCCTAGTGGTTAAGGTACTGGACTATTAATCCAAAGGTTGCTGGTTCAAGCCCCTAGTGGTTAAGGTACTGGACTATTAATCCAAAGATTGCTGGTTCAAGCCCCTAGTAGTTAAGGTACTGGACTATTAATCCAAAGATTGCTGGTTCAAGCCCCTAGCGGTTAAGGTACTGGACTATTAATCCAAAGATTGCTGGTTCAAGCCCCTAGTAGTTAAGGTACTGGGTTATTAATCCAAAGATTGCTGGTTCAAGCCCCTAGCAGTTAAGGTACTGGGTTATTAATCCAAAGATTGCTGGTTCAAGCCCCTAGCGGTTAAGGTACTGGGTTATTAATCCAAAGATTGCTGGTTCAAGCCCCTAGTGGTTAAGGTACTGGACTATTAATCCAAAGGTTGCTGGTTCAAGCCCCTAGCAGTTAAGGTACTGGGTTATTAATCCAAAGATTGCTGGTTCAAGCCCCTAGCAGTTAAGGTACTGGGTTATTAATCCAAAGATTGCTGGTTCAAGCCCCTAGTGGTTAAGGTACTGGACTATTAATCCAAAGATTGCTGGTTCAAGCCCCTAGTAGTTAAGGTACTGGACTATTAATCCAAAGATTGCTGGTTCAAGCCCCTAGTAGTTAAGGTACTGGACTATTAATCCAAAGGTTGCTGGTTCAAGCCCCTAGTAGTCAAGGTACTGGACTATTAATCCAAAGATTGCTGGTTCAAGCCCCTAGCGGTTAAGGTACTGGGTTATTAATCCAAAGGTTGCTGGTTCAAGCCCCTAGTAGTTAAGGTACTGGACTATTAATCCAAAGATTGCTGGTTCAAGCCCCTAGCGGTTAAGGTACTGGGTTATTAATCCAAAGGTTGCTGGTTCAAGCCCCTAGTGGTTAAGGTACTGGACTATTAATCCAAAGATTGCTGGTTCAAGCCCCTAGTAGTTAAGGTACTGGGTTATTAATCCAAAGGTTGCTGGTTCAAGCCCCTAGTGGTTAAGGTACTGGACTATTAATCCAAAGGTTGCTGGTTCAAGCCCCTAGTGGTTAAGGTACTGGACTATTAATCCAAAGATTGCTGGTTCAAGCCCCTAGTGGTTAAGGTACTGGACTATTAATCCAAAGATTGCTGGTTCAAGCCTTACCACTGCCAGATTTCCACTGTTGGGCCCTTGAGCAAGGCCCTTAACCTTGAATTGCTTAGACAATATACCGTCACTGTACTGTAAGTCACTTTCGATAAAAGCGTGTGCTATATGCCAAAAATGTAAATGTAAAAATACCACGCACAGTGCAGAGCAGGGGTCCTCAAACTTTTTAACTTAAGGGCCGGATTACTGTTCTTCAGTGTTTCGGGGGGCCGGACCGCAGATGAAACAGTAAACACACCCCAAAAAAAGCTATTTACTATGTATACTGGATGTATTGTCTGCTGTGTATAACTGTAGTATAATTTTACTTCATAATGATAATGCAGACATTTTACTTATTTTAATCATTTCCATTATCCCAACTCATACAGTGTTTCCCCAAAAATCAGTGTGAACTGTGACTCTGCTGTTGCCTGAAGAGACAGTAAGCATCAGGTTCCATATTTGTTACTGCCAGTCATAATAGGTAATAAGTGTTGATGAATGAGTCTGAATCTGGTTGGAGATTTAAGGTGTTTAAACTTCGATAAAGTCTGCTCACAGGTACAGTGGTACCTCGGTATACGTCCTTAATCCGTTCCAGATCCTTGGATTCATACCAAACAGGACTTGTACCAAACGAATTCTTCCCATTACAAATAAAGGGAAAATGATTAATCCGTTCCCATGAAAAAATATCCTATTGTTATTGGCATATTATACGTTGATGGGGTTGTATAAAATAATGTTATATAATAATGTATAGTTCCGGTCCTAAAATCTGATTGGCTGAGCCGCGTTCGAAGCCGCTGTAAAATCACAGATATAAGCGAACCTGTCACCACCTCACATCATTCCATATTAATACGCCACTGAAAAGAAAAAGTACAAACTTGGTTGAACACTATTTTAAGTAATGTACTATACATGGAAATGATATTCGCACAATCACTCCTCTCGCCGAACCCACCATGCTTGGAGCGCCACCCGTTGGATCGCTGCCTACGGAGACTCCAGGTGGCCGTTTATTGTTTTTTTCTGTTATTTTTTTTCCGCTATAATACTGTGAGTTTAAAGATGAACAGGGGCCAGACAACATGTATTGCTACTGTGGTTAAAGGGGCCGGTCAAATGAAAGCATCGGGCCGTATACGGCCCGCGGGCCGTAGTTTGATGACCCCTGGTGCAGAGCATTGTGGTATAAAGCACACAACCAATGGACACTGAAGTGATACATCATGTATCTGGCTTCTGGGTTTAGTGGCTGGCAGGAGAATAAGAGAAATGTCCGCTGTAACAGAAAGAATAATTGCTGCTTCTTGTTGTTTCTGATATTTTGGTCAGCGTACTTCCAATGAGGGGAAATCCTAATGCCACAGGTACCAACTCTGTGCTAAACATTTGGGGAATGCCCTTCCTATTTAAGCACAGTGAGTACCATGAGTGAGTTTGGTGTGAAGGAACTTCAATTTCCAACAGCTTTAGAACACCAGCCAGAACTCATCACCCATCATTAGCATCCAAACCTGACCTCGCTAGTTCTCCTGTAGAGCTGGGAGGTTTATCCCAGCAGTCTTGTTTCAAAATCTGGTAACAAGTTCCACAGAACTGTGAAAGCTGGTACAGCAGCGAAGCAACACCAGCTCCATATTAATGCACAAGGTGCAAGATGGGATGTTGGGTTTGGGTGTCCACACACTGAGCGTGTGTGTGTCAGTAATGATTTATGTCAACCTGACCGCTAACACTCTGTACCAGGGCACTGCCACACAATTCACAATGCACTCACTCACAAAAAAAGAGTGTAAAAAGCCACGGAGACTCCCAACACAGACACTCACACACACTCACACACACACAGACACACAGACACACGCGCGCACACACACACACACACAGTTTTGTGATGAAGCCACAGTGTCCCCTAATGGTCACACATGGTACATAAATTATTCAACACAGACACACCCTGACAATTAACAGCAGCCAGTCTAAACAGTACGTAGCCAAAAGTATGTGGACACACCTCCTAATGTTTGGTGTTTAGAAACATACACACTGATCAGCCATAACATTAAAACCACCTCCTTGTTTCTACACTCACTGTCCATGTTATCAGCTCCACTTAGAAGCACTTTGTAGTTCTACAATTACTGACTGTAGTCCATCTGTTTCTCTACATACCTTTTTAGCCTGGTTTTACCCTGTTCTTCAATTGTCAGGACTCTCCCAGGACCACCACAGAGCAGGTATTATTTAGGTGGTGGATCATTCTCAGCACTGCAGAGACACTGACATGGTGGTGGTGTGTTAGTGTGTGTTGTGCTGGTATGAGTGGATCAGACACAGCAGCGCTGATGGAGTTTTTAAATACCGTGCCCACTCACTGTCCACTCCATCAGACCATACATCTACAAGGTGGACCAACTAGGTAGGAAAGTCGGAGACGATCGCTCATCTATTGCTGCTGTTTGAGTTGGTCATCTTCTAGATCTTCATCAGTGGTCACAGGACGCTGCCCACGGGGAACTGTTAGCTGGATATTTTTGGTTGGTGGACTGTTCTCAGTCCAGCAGTGACAGTGATGTGTTTAAAAACTCCATCAGCGCTGCTGTGTCTGATCCACTCATACCAGCACAACACACACTAACACACCACCACCATGTCAGTGTCACTGCTGGACTGAGAATGATCCACCACCTAAATAATACCTGCTCTGTGGTGGTCCTGTGGGGGTCCTGACCATTGAAGAACAGCATGAAAGGGGGCGAACAAAGCATGCAGAAAAACAGATGGACTACAGTCAGTAATTGTAGAACTACAAAGTGCTTCTATATGGTAAGTGGAGCTGATAAAATGGACAGTGAGTGTAGAAACAAGGAGGTGGTTTTAATGTTATGGCTGATCAGTATATATATAATAAAGCATTGTTGCAAAGCATATAATAAAGCATTGTCTTTTACCATCTACTGTACATAATATTGTGAAGAGTCATGGAATTAGAAGAATTTTAAGTCTTTGTTGGGTAAGATCGGAAAACCACTGCTGAATGTGCTGTACCTTCAAACCCAAAGATGACCTGGCATTTGTAACTGTCCCACCATGATACTGTAATAAATCTAGCCACATATGTGTGAAAATACTTCGGAAAACTATCGTCACTTAACACAACTGCCACTGCAGAGGGAATGCAACCTGATTAATTAACTTTAATATGCAAATAGAAAGCAATACATAGATTCTACCTTGAAATGCCACTGAGTTATCTAAACCTGAGCTTATTCTAAATGAACCAGAGGACAGTAGAAAAATGCACTGTGGTCAGATGAGTCTGTGCTTTCTAAAAAACAGACAATTAATTCAGTACAAAAGCCAAAAGTAGCAACCAGGCTGTTATTAGCAAAAGGTGCAAAAGCCAGCATCTGTCATGGTATTTGGGTGCATCAGCGTGTACAGCATGAGGTCTTTTAGATGTGTGAAGATACCACTGATGCACAGTAGCCAATTATTTCAGATATAATACTGATTGTGGATTTTATGTACTTCAATAATGTAATAGAAAACAGCCCTATTAATACTGACCAGCTTAAGTTACACCGATCAACCATAACATTAAAACCACCTCCTTGTTTCCACACTCACTGTCCATTTTATCAGCTCCACTTACCATATAGAAGTACTTTGTAGTTCTACAATTACTGACTGTAGTCCATCTGCTTCTCTACATGCTTTGTTAGCCCATTTTCATGCTGTTCTTCAATGGTCAGGACCCCCCCAGGACCACTACAGAGTTGGTATTATTTGGGTGGTGGATCACTCAGCACTGCAGTGACACTGCCATGGTGGTGGTGTGTTAGTGTGTGTTGTGCTGGTATGAGTGGATCAGACACACTCACGGTCACTGCTGGACTGAGAATAGTCCACCAACCAAAAATATCCAGCCAACAGCGCCCCGTAAACAGCGTCCTGTGACCACTGATGAAGGTCTAGAAGATGACCAACTCAAACAGCAGCAAGAGACGAGCGATCGTCTCTGACTTTACATCTACAAGGTGGACCAACTAGGTAGGAGTGTCTAATAGAGTGGACAGTGAGTGGACACGGTATCCACTCATACCAGAACAACACACACTAACACACCACCACCATGTCAGTGTCACTGCAGTGCTGAGAATGATCCACCTCCTAAATAATACCTGCTCTGTGGTGGTCCTGTGGGGGGTCCTGACCATTGAAGAACAGGGTGAAAGCAGGCTGAAAAAGCGTGCAGAAAAACAGATGGACTACAGTCAGTAATTGTAGAACTACAAAGTGCTTCTATATGGGAAATGGAGCTGATAAAATGGACAGTGAGTGTAGAAACAAGGAGGTGGTTTTAATGTTATGGTTGATCAGTGTATATTTTTTGATACAGCAGATCTTTTGAAAACCTATAGGCAAAAATGATTTCAATCATTCAGTCATAGAAAGAGAACAGTAGCAGAAATTATGCGCCTTAAATGTTTTAAACTTGACAGTCTAAGTGTGTGTGTTTCTCAGGAGACCTGGTTTAAACAAAGAGCATATATATATGTATGCGTGTGTTGAATACAAGCACTGTAGTTGGTGCACAAACACACACAAACACACACACACACAGTAGATAAAAGGAAGTAGAAGGGTTGGCGTGTTTCCCAGGCATCACGGTGCTCTGAGACTGAGGGAGTAGCATCATCTGCTAAAGGCTAACTGTCCTTGGGAACTGCGCCATTTACTTCGAGAGAGAGAGCGACCATATATGGAAGTCTTCAAGTAAAAAAAGAGAGAGCTAGCTAACACACACTAACCTGTATTTCTCACAGGGATTTTCATTCTTATTCGGGTGGAGTGGAAATGCCGCTGGCAGAGTGCGAGACGTATACCAACAAATCACCTGAGCAGCTGAGTTCAATCCTTACTTCCGCTAACAAGCTGGCAACTATCTAGCAACACCCTAGCAAGCAAATGAAACAATATAGCAACCACCTTAGATAACACTGCAACCTCTTTCAACACCCTAGCAAATATACTGTATGATACTATAGCATCCACATAGCAAGACATTGGAACCTTGGAACACCGCAGCAAAGAATCAGCAACACACTAGCAACCACATGCAAGGCAAGGCAAGGCAAGTTTATTTGTATGGCACCTTTCATACACAGTGGCAATTCAAAGTGCTTTACATAAGGAAAAATTTTTTTATTAAAAGCATTAAAACATTCCTGAGATCTAGAATCTCAGAAAGACTTCTTGCAAACATTTAGTTACAATTAAGAGAGCATGAAATTCAAACAAGAGAGATAAAAAATTAAGAGTAAAATATACCCTACAATTTGGGAAATACGAAATTAAAACAAGAGAGATAAGCAATTAAAACATGAAAACTAGAAGAAAATATAGTAAAATATACACTACAATTTAGAATGTACACTACGTTATAAAAAGAATTATTAAGAGCATGAAAAACTAAAAGAAATAGGGTAATAGCAAAAATTTCGAGCTCAATCATAGGCACAAGAAAAAAGAAAAGTTTTGAACCTGGATTTAAACATTTCTACATTTGCAGAACATTTAATATCTCCTGGCAGTCTGTTCCAGTTATATGCAGCCCAACAGCTAAATGCTGCTTCACCATGTTTAGTTTGGACTCTGGGCTCAACTAGCTGACCTGAGTCCATGGATCTAAGAGATCTAACTAGGTTTATATTCTCTAAACATTTCTGAGATGTATTCTGGGACGAACCCATTCAGTGATTTATAGACCAGTAGCAGCACTTTAAATTCTATTCTGTAACTAACCGGAAGCCAGTGTAGAGATTTTAGGACTGGAGTGATGTGCTCAGTTCTCTTCGTATATACGTAGCTTTAAGCAAACGCTTACTAATACCTTAACAAGCACTTGGTACACCATAGCCACTAACTAGCGATGATCTAGCAACCACGGAGGATTGACCTTCTACTGATGCTGATGTTGCCTACAGAGGCAGTTTGGAATTTCCCCACTATCCTCCCTTTTCTAGGATAACAATTCAAAGTCTTCTCATAATGTTTGATCTTCACAGACTGAAGAACACACGGGAATAGATCAGACAATTCCTCCATAGAGAATTTCTCTAGATCCTATAGACTCACACCTACACACTTGTGAACCCTCCTCTTCAGTCAGTCCAACAGGTTTATGTTCAAAGACCAGAATAGCCATAGTAAAACACAAATTATGTGGCTGGTACACCATGTTAGGTCTGATGAAGTGCTGAAGTGTGTTTTGGATCTCTGCCCCGCTGGAAGAGCCAAACGATGCCCAGTTTCAGCTTCACGGCTGAGGCAGTCTGGATTTTATTACATATCTGTTGGTATTGGATGGTATCCGTGATACCCTGTATCCAACCAAACAAGTTGTCCAGGGCCTTTAGAAGAATAACAGACCTGCAACATCACAGATCTACCACCATGCTTAACACTATGGTATGGATGTGATACTTTATGCATGACCATCTGTCAATGCACCAAACATAATTACTGTTGCTAAGAAAAAAAACTTTTCGGTCCTACGGAAAGTTCCGGACCTTACTCAAGGGGCCATACAGGGGCCAAACTGGCAGTGGTGGGTTTAATCCTTAACTTCCATCTGCGCTTATGCATGGACTGATCTCATCAGCTTTTAGCAAGGGAGTTGAAGCCTCACACACAGCCGTTTATACATCTTACTTACCAATCACTACAGAGGCAGGTACAAATTTTGGGCACTTTCATTTCAAGGAGAGATTTGTAGAGCTGTAACCCATCAACCACCCCCCACCACAAACGAAGCCCCCTTCTGATCATCCAGAGACAGAGCATAAAGCATAAAGCCTAATCTGTCTTTCCATTCCTTTGTCGATCCGTGACAGATGTGGTGGGCGCTATATTTCTCCAGTGTTACTCCAAGTCAGTCACACACACACAGCAGCATCTGTCAGTGTGACTGGGCTTCTGATCCAGCTTCACTCATCTGGTCTCAGACTCCCCATTACACTCTGCACCGTATGTGTTTGTGTGCCACTGTGTGTGCCAATGTGTGTGTCAGCGTGTGCCAGAGGCAGTTAGGGTAACAGACTGAACGTAGGGAAAAAAAGCTCGATAGCTTCCAATTCTATGCTTTAGTAACTTTGCTCCTCATTTTCTATCTTGCATGCACACGCACATGAGGGTACACACACACACACACACACACACACACACACACACACACACACACACACACTTCAGCCACATCATTTGTTAGCAGCAGGAGCAGAAAGTCAATCCTACAAACTTTCAAATTCCATAGTCAAGAATTGGCAGCAGGATGGTTTTAGTTTAACGAATGTGTACCCGGCTACATCCACTTTAACATTAAACAGTTAATAGTTTAATATCAAACACAGTCATGGAGTCATTGTATCTCCAATTGACCTCACTTGCATGTCTTTGGACTGTGGGAGGAAACCGGAGCACCCAGAGGAAACCCACGCAGACACGGGGAGGACATGCAAACTTCACACAGAAAGCCGCTACATCTGGGAATCGAACCCAGGACCTTCTTGCTGCGAGGCGACAATAATACACATCGAGACACCGTGCCGCCCTTCTTGGTAGAAAATACGGAAGAATCCAACACAGTCACAAAAAGAACATGCCAAACTATGTATGTAAGTGAAGGATAGGTTATTTGGGTGTTGACTATATGTGAATGAATAGAGAGTCTGTGGGAATTTGTGCCTATACCCCTAGAAAATACAGACAAGTGAGCTATGTTATTTATTTATTTACTACGATTGTAACATCATGTTTTACACACCTTGGTTACATTCATGACAGGACAGGTCATTTCACTTGCATGTCTTTGGACTGTGGGAGGAAACCGGAGCTTCCGGAGGAAACCCACACAGACACGGGGAGAACATACAAACTTCACAGAAAGGACCCGGACTGCTCCACCTAGGAATCGAACCCAGGACCTTCTTGCTGTGAGGTGAGAACCCTACCCACCGAGCCACCATGCCACCCCTTACATTACCATAATGTACTACAACTACTGTACCCTTCAGCCCCACAACTGTACAAAGTCACAGGCTGCATCTCAAACTACCAATGTACCATCACTGTTCCAACACCATCACTCGAAGGCTATATCCCAAGGCTCCACCAAACCCTACTGTACTGTCACTTTACATGTACACAGGTTGTGTGCCAAATAACCGCTGTAATACACTCACACTCAGTGTCCCAAACCACCATTAATATTACATGTACATGCTCATAGGTTGTATCCTAAACCACTACAGTATACCAACTGTACCAAACAATGACACCTCCGACAGGAGAACTCATTATACCTTAGATTAAAATGTTCTCTCTCACACACACATGTACACATAGTTGGTGGTGTGTTGCAGTATTATAATTAGTCTCATGGTGCGGGTTTGTGATTGTAGTTAGTACAGATGGCTCATTATTCATGATTTTGCACCCCATCACCATACCCACAGGGGATCATCTTTAATCAGTCGATTTATGAGTCGCCATTTGAGGTTTTGGAACACAGCCATGATAAAGTTTAGAACTATGGACTCAAAAAATAAACAAAATAAACAAAGAAACTGCTGCTCATTAGACTCCAACTATTACAGTACTGCAGTGTGTTGGTTTCTTAGGATTTTAAGGTCATGTTTTACACACTTTGGTTCCATTCATGACAAAACGGGTAGTTACAGGTTACACATGATTGCCAGCAGTGGTAATTTTGCCGCCCTGGCAAATTATTAGGAAAGTTCCAAACAACTCAGATTACACTAATTATTCTCAGCCACTTCAGTGGATAACATAATAATAACATATTGTTATCAACATTAATAATAGGGCAGTTGTAGCCTAGTGGTTAAGGTACTGGACTCGTAATCAAAAGGTCGCTGGTTTTGCTGCTGTTGGGCCCTTAAGCAAGGCCCTTAACCCTCAATGGCTTAGACAGTATACATTTAAATTTTCAGCATTTAGCAGATGCTTTTATCCAAACGACTCACAGTTGTGACTATACATTCTAAGCAACTGAGAGTTAAGGGCCTTGCTCAAGTGCCCAACAGTGACAACCTAGCAGTGTTGGGGTTTGAACCAGCAATCTTCTGATTACTAGTCCAGTACCTTAACCACTAGGCTAGAACTGCCCTATACTGTCACACTACTGCTAGTCGCTCTGGATAAAGGCGTCCGCTAAATGCCGAAAATTAAAATTAATAAATGCAGGTCAAGGTACCCAGGTGGCACAGCGGGATATTCCGCTAGCACACCAGCGCCGAGTTTCTGCACTCCGGTCGGCTGGGCGCCATCTAGCAGGCATAATTGGCAGTGCCTGCAGGGAGGGATGACCGGAATATGTGGGCGGGGTCTTCAAACACTGTGTAAGGACCCTGATTGGCAGATAGAGGCGCCTGTGCAGAGTGCATGGGTGAAAAATGGTTCCGTTAAGGGCTGCACGTGGGTCGGAGGAGGTGTGAGCAGCAATATACCCTCCTCAACTGCAAAAAATCAGGGATCCCTCAGCAGCGGAAGACAAATTGACTATGCTAAATTAGGAGAAAATGAGAGAAGATGCATAAAATATATATAAAAAAATAAATGCAGGTAAATTGCTAAGAAAGGACTCTCCAAAATTGACAGCTGACAACCTTCTGGACTTACCTGCAAAGCTGTCGACTCCGGTTTCCCCGAATCTAGCAGACGGTGGCATCCGCATATACGGATCTGGACCAAAGCCAGTCACAATGACAAAACTGAGTGCATCATTCTGTAGAACAGGAGTGCATGTGTTCTATATCTGCAAGTGCAAATGGATCATCAATCACTGAGCGCATTTAAATTGGATCCAAACCAGATCTGCGGTACGATATTCTGGCAATTTTAAATTCAACTGTCTAAGCAACTGCCATTTTAGAGCAACCGAGGCTGAAGGATCTGAAGACAAAAATGATAGTTTTATATTTTATATTATTTATATATTCATATGTAACCTTATTTTTTCCATTACATAAAAATCTTAAATGGTATTAACTTGCTATATCTGAATCAGATCCGGTCTGTATCTAAATATGATATAAATGGTATATAGACAAGTCTGGAGTGGAAATAGGCCGCTACATACCGACACGTTTAGGGCAGATCTGGGCAAGATTTTATAATGGTCAAGATGGATCTGGGCCAGTTCCATTAACTAGATCCATGTGGGTATTGGGCTGCCGGCCAAAAAGACACCGTGCAGGATTCAGCACAACATTTGGCCCAGTTTCGACCCATACTGCTTTTATCAGCATTTGTCGAGATGTGCTGGTAATGACTCGTAAATGAGAGATTAAAGGAGAAAAAAACTCAATACAATAGAAAAGTACCTATTACAATTAGCATCAAGTGCTAATGATTTCAGAGAGTTCAGCCAAACTGCTAATAACATTCTGTACGTTAGTCAGTCAGACTACAATTAGAATAATTATGCGTAGCATTAATTGCTCAATCAATTTGCATGGGTTCACATTTACCTCAGATGTGTTATCAAATTCTAAACAAACAGCTTTGTAGATGTATAATTATTACATTTTGTATTGCCTGCGAACAACTTCCTCAGGTTAGCCGTAATGCTAAATCAACTATTTTCTTAGTTGTGTTGATGAATGTGAAAAGTCTCCACAGAACTAAAGTGACACCTCCTTGTTTTTACACTCACTGTCCATTCCATCAGCTCCACTTACCATATAGACGCACTTTGTAGTTCTACAATTACTGACTGTAGTCCATCTGTTTCTCTACATACTGTTTTAGCCTGCTTTCACCCTGTTCTTCAATGGTCAGGACCCCCACAGAGCAGGTATTATTTAGGTGGTGGATCATTCTCAGTGGTGTGTTAGTGTGTGTTGTGCTGGTATGAGTGAATCAGACACAGCAGCACTGCTCCACTCTATTAGACACTCCTACGTAGTTGGTCCACCTTGTAGATGTAAAGTCAGAGACGATCGCTCATCTATTGCTGCTGTTTGAGTTGGTCATCTTCTAGAACTTCATCAGTGATCACAGGACGCTGTTTATGGGGCGCTGTTGGCTGGATATATTTTTGGTTGGTGGTTGGTGGACTATTCTCAGTCCAGCAGTGACAGTAAGGTGTTGAAAAACTCCATCAGCATTGGTGTGTCTGATTCACTCATACCAGCACAACACACACTAACACACCACCACCATGTCAGTGTCACTGCAGGGCTGAGAATGATCCACCACCCAAACAATACCTGCTCTGTGGTGGTCCTGGGAGAGTCCTGACCATTCAATTAACAGCATGAAAGGGGGCAAACAAAGCATGAAGAGAAACAGATGAACTAATTGTAGAACTAAAGTGCATGGACACTGGACAATGCGTGTTGTATGTACCTGACTTAAGTTCTTTGAAACATTTCAATCAAATGCATACTGTAAGGAAATAAAAGCACATTTTGATAAATTCAGTTTACCTTACAACACGGATGTATTGTGGCTCCAGAAGCTCATACTTACTTAATCCTTGATTTTCAAAGTGCATCTGGAGAACTGATACTTCCTGAAGGAATTTAATCGATTTCCCGGTCACAAGCTGAAGGACGTGGAGGAGCTACAATTTGAAAGGCATCAATTTGAGTTTTGGGGTGTACTCACAGAATAGGTGCACTCCAGGATCTGCATGGTCAAGGGTACAGACAAGAGCTGGAGAATGGAATTCAAATTCACCAGCAAAAATATAAACTGGGGGCACAACGTGATGCTCACCTGTTCCTGTACTCTCCACAAATCTGGTAATGTAGTCAGAAAGTAAAACTTCATGGAAGTCTAGCAATCAGAAGGTTGCGAGTTCAAGCCCGATCACCACCAAACTGCCACTGTTGGGCCTCTAAGCAAAGCCCTTGATCCTAAACTGCTCGAACTGTGTTCATATTGTAAGTTTGGATAGAAGTGTCTTCTTATTGCAATAAACGTATCGATTTGCTGATACACTCGGCACCATGTGAATAAGAAAAGAACCAGCACCCTTTCACACTTAAAGCACAAACAGTTTCCCTCTATTAATAAAGTTCTATCTTTGTCTGTCTGATTATAAACCAAGTGAAGTAAAGGGAGTTTCCTACGATCTAGTCACATTGTACTTTTAGGTAAATCCACAGCGCCACCCAGTGGTTAGAAAAGGCACTGAACTTCTAAAAGTCAGCTTTTATATGTATTTATCTTTTAATATCATTATTCACAGATAATTAAAACAAATCAAAAGCAACAAGTAAACAATAAAAACACATCGTTAAATATTTGTTACTTGTGCACAAACCTTATGATATACAAAAGCATTTATTCAATACATATCAGTCATACAGGGTGTAAGGTGTAATATTAGCACAACTGTTCTATGAACGTAAAATCATCAGGGTTTGTAATTCACATAATTGTGTCGGTTTGTCTCATACACTGATCAGCCATAACATTAAAACCACCTCCTTGTTTCTACACTCACTGTCCATTTTATCAGCTCCACCTACCATGTAGAAACACTTTGTAGTTCTACAATTACTGACTGTAGCCCATCTGTTTCTCTGCATGCTTTGTAAGCCACCTTTCATGCTGTTCTTCAATGCAGCAGAGCAACTTCAGCAGAGCTGCTGGAGTTTTCAAACACCTCACTGTCACTGCTGGACTGAGAATAGTTCACCAACAAAAAATATCCAGTCAATAGCGCCCCGTGGGCAGCGTCCTGTGACCACTGATGAAGGTCTAGAAGATGACCGACTCAAACAGCAGCAATAGATGAGCGATCGTCTCTGACTTTACATCTACGAGGTGGACCAACTACGTAGGAGTGTCTAATAGAGTGGAGCAGTGCTGCTGTGTCTGATTCACTCATACCAGCACAACACACACTAACACACCACCACCATGTCAGTGTCACTGCAGTGCTGAAAATCATCCACCACCTAAATAATACCTGCTCTGTGGGGGTCCTGACCACTGAAGAACAGGGAGAAAGCAGGGTAAAACAGTATGTAGAGAAACAGATGGACTACAGTCAGTAATTGTAGAACTACAAAGTGCGTCTATATGGTAAGTGAAGCTGATAAAATGGACAGTGAGTGTAGAAACAAGGAGACGGTTTTAATGTTATGGCTGATCTGTGTATGTGGGCAAAGCAATTACGAGACCAAATGAATACCACACCACCAGATGCTGTTGGTACCATTATGGACTTTCTACCATAGAGCAGTTTAAGCAGAACAATGTCAGTTGAAAGCAACCTTTGTTTTGTTTTTCAAACTATCTCTCAGGGGTCCAGGTTTTGTACTCCTTACACCTTCTGAATGGCAGTGCTCCCATACATTGCATATGTAAAGCTCAACCATCACATATACAGTAAGCGCTTATGACAATTTACCTGCCAGTGAGCTTAACCCTTCATCCACGTCTGACCTTTACTGTCATGACCTTTTCAGTAACTAATGCTCCTGCACCCATTTGACCTCTTTGTAACTCTGCTAGTTTTCTTATCCACAGATAGGTGAGTGAAAAGAATAAAGAATAAACAGAGAGCAGAGGTGAAATTTTAGGACTAGAATTTATAAATCAGTAAAATCTACTGGGATACACTTTGAAACAAGAGTACACAAAATAGAGTATGTATATGTATATATATATACTTCAAATGTTGAATATACAAACCAGTTCATTCTGAACACATCCTGCCGCCCCTCTCATTTACTAATGGCTGAAAGGGTAATGAAATGAAAGACAGAAAAGAAAAGATATAGAAATAGAAGAATGTAAAACAGTGAAGTGCAGCATCAGATTGTTCTGTAATACTGTGCGGTACTCCTGATCACACACGGCTTATTAATAACGTTTAGAATCGTCATTATAAAAATCGATAATTCATCAGTGAAAATATCAGAGCATGAACATTTCAATACGTTCTCATTTACTCCATCAAGTCAAAGTTTTACATGCACTTGTACGGTTATTTTTCTGTGACTGAATGATTAGGAATTTTAAACTTAAATGAAGTTTTAGCACAGAGCTGTTTGATGGTTCTGATTATTTTTGACTCTTGACTATCGGGATAGATTTACACTTGGGATAAGATGACCGGTCAGGTTTTCTTTTTGACCCTGGCAACAGACCACTGTATGGACACATGGGAGTCACCAGCTGTAGCCAATTATAACGGCTAATGAAAAATTCAAAAGCCATGCTACAAGATCAAATGATGAAACTATGGAACCATCTACACCAGCAAATCATTTATTTTGGACTTAACGCCACGTTTAACACGTGTGTTATTGTTTTCAGGATTTATATTTGGGTCCTTTTTTTTATTTGTTTATGTATGCATGTTCTCCCTTTTTCTCCTGATTTTAGTGTAGCCAATTCGTCTTCCACTGCTGTGGATACCTGATTGCATTCAAGGAGGGTATATTGCTGCTGACGTGCCCTCCTAGCGGACGCCTTCTTTTACTTTTACGCCCGTGCTTCTGCACAGATGCCTTGATCTGCTAACCAGGATCCTTGCACAGCATTCGAAGGCACTGCCAAATGTGAATGCTAGATGGCGCCCAGCCGAGCGGTAGCAGAGCCGAGATTGGAACGGAGGTGTTCAGAATCTTGGCACTGGTGTGCTAGTGGAACATCCCGCTGCACCACCTGGGTTCTGAGATATATATATATAAAATATATTTTATGCATTTTCTCCCCATGTTCCAGCCAATTTAGCACATCCAATTTGTCTTCCGCTGCCACCTGAGATACCAGATTGCATCCAAGGAGAGCACGCCGCTGCCCACGCCTTCTTTACACGTGTACAGCCCTCCTCTTCTCGTCCGTGCTTCCTGCCAATCGGGGTCCTTACACAGCGTATGAAGACCCGCCCACCCACCCACATATAGTCCGGTCCCCACCCTGCAGATACGGCGGCCAATTAGTATCTGCTGCAGGCACTGCCAACTATGCCCGCCAGATGGCGCACAGCCGACCGGTGACAACACCGAGCCTCGAACCCGGGAGTTCAGAAGTCCATTTTATATTTATACAAGCCCACTGTTACATCAGCAAATTAAGTTACTGTGTGTATTTTTACTAAGTAAGAAAACACTTAAATTTGTTTCAATTATACAGTCACAGAAAAAGAATGGCTGCAGATTATTTTTGAAATCCCAGACCTGCAATAAAACAACCATACAAGTGGATATAAACTCCAGTCTTGCACATTCCCTTTCTGGTACTTTTCCATCCTCTTCAATTATCACCCTTTTATTCCCTTTTTCTAGCTCGATCGCTCTCCCTTTTTCTCCCACTGACGGTTCGTTTCACACTTCACTCCCTTGCTCATGTGACATCACAGTGGCAGTTCAAATGTAATTGCTGGTTTTGCATCGAAAATGCAAAAAATTGACAGAAAAAAAAGAGAAATATCTCTACATAGTATCAAAATTATGTACACTAGTTCACATGTGCTTCAGTCAGTGTGTGTGTGTAGTGTAGTGTTGTGTTAGTGTTGTTTATAGATGGCTGTAGTACTCACTGGTCCCTCCTACAGCATCGATAAATTCCTTACACAGCATTTCCTGTGTGTATATTTACAAAAACTACATTGTGTAAAACTGTACAGAGTTACTTTCCAAGCCAGCTGAATCCTGATTGGCTAACAAAATGATTGGGGTTGGTGCGTGACTGTCCTTAGCTTTGCACATACGCGATCGTTGCTTCATGTGCACGTGTCCCACCTTCCTGATGAACAGGTTTGGTTTGCAAGTGCTTCGTTTGTCCATCTGCTTTAGACTGAATGTGTAACTGAACTGGAAGGGTAGCTGAAACAGAGGCGGGGTTTGTACCGGGGGGCAGTGCCAGCGTGATTGGCGTGATGGTGATGATTTTGGCGAGCTGCAGTGTGATTTTATCGCGGTTTTCCAATGTAGGAACTGTCTGGATGAGAACCTTAGGGGCGGAGCTTCCCGTCAACGTGGGGATGCCAATGGAAGGTGAAGTCGCCGCTGGGACGGCGACCGGCGCGATCTTCTGACCCAGGGGCGTCGTCATAACAACCGGGACTTGCATTGCTACTCGGACCGTCCTGCAGACAGAAACGAAGTTAGAAACTGGTCCACTACAATCCACACTTTATAATCTGTCCCTGATTGTCCAACTCTTAATCATCATCACCCACTATTGCACTTTTAACTTTTAAACCTTCACCTAAGGTTGAACATTGGGCACCTTCACCTAGAGATAGATCATACAGTCAAGCTCTCCACCCTAATGTCCCTACAAAGAAGCATCTGACTCCCTTGACCCTCCCGTCCACTACAGCTGAGCCCTTGACCGACAGCCTTCATAGTCGAGCCCTCGACCATTCCCCACTACAATTAACCCCTAAAGTCCCCAAACGCCCTTAAGTCCACAAACACCTCAAATCACCTAGGGACAGTGGTAGCCTAGTGGGTAGAGCTTTGGACTATCAATTAATAGATGGAGAGTTTGAATCTCAGCTCTGCCATGCAGTCACTGTTGGGCCTTTGAGCAAGACCCTTACACCAAATTATTTGGGGTGCCATTTAATGGCTAACCCTGAGCTCTGACACAAAGAAATAATTTGGTGTACTGTAAAGGTGTTCTAAAGCAGAGGTCCCCAACCACCGGGCCACCGGGCGGCACAGAAAGAATAAATCATTAGAAATCGCTACAAGAGACTTTAAATTTCCAATACTCCTGGGGTGTTAGTGTCTCTAATCACCACTAGGTGTGAGCAGCGTCTCGTTGCAGTGAAAGAAGCTCAAAGTTCCTAGTTTCCCACCAAATTTCCATTCTATAGTTCTTCTATTTTAAATCCTCCCGCCCCTGCCGGTCCGTCAAAATATATCTCATGTGAAACCGGTCCATGGTGCAAAAAAGGCTGGAAAGCGCTTTTCTAAAGAATAGAGTCACAGCCTTGAACGTTACCCGTAATAGTAGAGCCTTAAATCCTCTCATCCATGCGTAGAAATCCTCAACCACTGCATCTGCTTCCATAGAGCCCTAGATTTACAAATCCTATAATCAAGCCTTCAATCCACCACAGTGTAACCCTTGCCCCCCACCCCTCCACTCCACTCAATTTCTCAAACATCTGACCTCCACAGTGGAGCCTTCGACCTCTTATCCAACAGAATTTAGGACTTAACCCCACATCGCCAACAGCTGAGTCTTCAATCCAACCACTCCCTACATTTAAATCCTCAATCCCCCAGTCCCCTACAGTCAGGCTCTAGACCACCACCTGCTACAGTCAAGTCCTAAACCACTAACTGCGAGCGTTTAACACTCGGCTTCTGTTCCTGGTTTCTGACCTTTAAACACTATTCTGTACTGTTCACTCCTTAACCCCTAATCCCACCATGAATTAATTAAAACAGCAGACATAACATGTCCTACCTAGGAGGATTGGTGTTAGAAATAACTGTGGCGTGTGATTGCTCAGTAGCTGTAGAAACTGTAACCAGGTGCTGAATTTGTGTGGCAGCAGGTGAGGCCTTGGCGTTAGGAGAGGTGGGGCTTATCACAGTTGTTCCTGCCCCTCTCAAAATGCCAGAGGTTTTAGAAAAGTCAGAGGCCATGACGTGGTCGTAAGCCCCACCAAGATCATCAGAGTCACATTTATCATCATCAATAATAACAATGTCTTTGGGCATCTCCTTGAACTGGTAAACCAACCGCTGACCTTCAACTTTTGACAGAATTCCTCTCTGATAATAGTACCTAAGAACACAGACAAAGAGAACTCTCATTAGGGAGCAGATATAAACTAACATACTGTTTAAAGCAGTAAACCTCTCTTCTGTCCCACAACCCTCTAGTGTAGACTAGGTGCCCACCTGAGAGCCCGTCCCATGGTCTCGTAGTTCATGTCGGGTTTGTTCTTGTGTTTGCCCCACAATTTGGACACGGCTTTGGAGTCCACCAATTTAAAGATGCCCTTCTCCCTCTGGGTCCACTTGATGTACCTGGGACAGGTGTTCTTATCCTGCAGCAAGTCCAGCAGGAACTCCCACAGGTACGTACTACCTACACCAGCAACATAAAGAGATCTTTACAACATCAGCTACAAAAGGACACTGAGAAACAAACATACAGGAGGTGCAGGACTGACCTTTACCCTCCCTGGGCTTCTTCTTGATGCCTAGATCTGAAGATCTGTCAGAGATGGAGTGGGTTTTGGGCTTTCTGCCAGCTACAAGGCACACAAACATGCATGAGTTAAAAAAATGAGATCACAAGAGGTATGTGAGCAGATGTGAGTTATAATAATAACAGTATTTTTATTAACACCCTTTAAAGTACACCAAGACACTGTACAGATTAAATAAAGTACATTAAATACATCAACATTAGATATAAAAAAGCTCATTATTATGAGTGTTATTAAGTGTTTGTTACTTTTCTTTCTCCTGTTGTCTCTCTCAATGCTTCTGGGCTCTTTAATTAAGGTGACCATAGGTTCCTCCTCCTCTGTGCTGACCTCCACTACAGTCTCCGTGACCACATCAGGGCGCATTGCTGCATGCAGGAACTCGGGAGTGGACACGCATGGAGGAACAAACACTTCTAACAATAACAATGGAAAATAAATAAGGTTAATTTAGGAACATTCAGCAAAGGGTGCATGTAAAATAGGGAATTGAGTATGTCTCAATGTAGGTGTGTGTTTTTACACAGTTCAAGTCCAATGAAGGATGTAAGATGCCTGTTTTTTCATTATTAACCATAATGAATAGTGATACAACAAACACTATAAATGTGTTCATATACTTACATATATAAATTGGTCATGAAAATAATACATTTTATTAATCAAACCACTTTTTCTATGTTGTTTAATCATGTAGCATGTTACAAAAATTTATGAAAACTCACTAAATCACAACCCCTGATCAAGAAGCACTGCTGTAATGGATTGCCACCTAAACTGGTGAAAACCCAAACGTTTTCTTAAAGCCCGATAGTTCATTAAAGTGTGTACCTGGACTCCTGTCTCCATGAAGACTGGACGGTGAGTCCATGTGCAGAAGAGCTTCAGCTGCTTCGATGGTTTTATCAGAGCAGTAAATACCTGAACCTCCATGTACTGATGCTTCCACTGTAACACACAGAACATTCACACATCAAACTCATCAACTGAGATTCACATTGTTAAGCAGAAGTAAAGCCCAGCTATGAAACAAGTCTGTTCTCTGAAGATGAAAGTCTTTCGCTGTATAAAAGCTGACTGATATTTTACTTAGTTGATGATATGAGCTGATATCTCCACTGTGGTCTGGGGTTTGGAATAGACCACGCAAACAGAAAGGGTGGAGGAGCAGATATACTCCAATAAGTGCTGTACTGTAATGGTAAACAACAAATGTTTAAGGATCTTTAATTTATGCACATAATATTTGAGATGTGCCGATCGGGGTTTTTGGCACCGATTCCGATCTCCTTTCAGGGACATCGGCCGATAGCCGATTGCGATCGGGGGGGTGGGGGGGGTTTAGCAGTAAATAAAATAAATAAACTTAAAAAGAGCCTCACAGTGAAGATAAAGCGTGTGTGCGTGTGTGTGTGTGTGCGTGTGTGTGTGTGTGTGTGTGTGCCCTTAGAAGATGCGCTTTGTTCACAGTATCGCTATAAGTGATTCATTGATTCATGAGTCGATTCATTTTTCGCCAAGCGTAAGTTTCTCTTCTCGGTTATCTCTCCGTGTTTACTGTTATTAATTAAATGTCGTGGTTTTAAATAAACACCAGCTACTACAGAACATTCTGTGTGACTCTCTTACATTAAAAAGCTTCATTAAAAAGCTTCATTAAACTGCTATTACCACAGATCTGTAACCGACCGTCAGACTCGTTCCGTCTAAGGAGCTAAAAGTTTAGCAGATGATCCTGAACTAACGAATTTGCTAATGAATAAACTTTTGCCTCTGATTGGCTCTGTAACATTTTCTGTTCTCATCTACATCACAAGTAAGAACCGCTTACGATTTACCAAAGTGAACCAGGAGTTTATATAACGTGCTGATAGAATCGACTCAGATGTGACCGGGCTGAATTATCTTTTTAAAGTAAATATTACAATCAGCAAAATTACATCGTATGTATGATGCACAACGTTAATGATGTTATTTTAGGTCATGAAGAGCTTTCACTGTGGTTTCTGTACGATGGTTGATGAATGGTGATGTGATGGTTGGCGCGTCGTAGCTCAAAGTCTGGATCAATCCACTGAGCTGTTAACTTAACATGGTCTTTATATATCACACGATCGAATCGGCTACTTTTAGGAAATATCGCCGATCGCCGATAGCATATTTTGATTACAAATCGGCCAATACCGATTCATAGCCGATCGATCGTCCCATCTCTACATAATATATTTCATATTTATTACGTTTATTCTAATTCTCTTTTGTGTGATGCCATCAATACCATAATAGCATGAAAATGCCATAATGTAACACCTCCAGTGCTTCTTTCAGGAGCTTTATTATACAATGTATGACAAGATGACTGCGTGTCTAGACACCCCCCATGACCCCCTTAGTCCATCACCTGTTTATGTCAGTCCACCTCACCCTCCTACTAGCTACCCTTTCACTGCCTATGTTTGGTCATTTGTGTCCCCTGCTAAAAAGCTATTTTTAGTCACAACACACACACACGGGTTTACGTCATGTCGAATGATATCAAATGCCACTGCTGTGTAAAATATGAAGGCAGACAGGAAACACATTTGGGCAGCAGTTTTATATTGGAACTCGTTTTAATAATTTTTCTGTTAAATTCAAATTGTACTTCTAGAACCAGCATGCTTGTGTTGGGTTAAAACATTTTTTTTAAATGATAACACGACAACTAATGCAAATTTAGATATGCAAAAGCATAAATGTTTGAGAAAAAAAATGTCTATATGATTAAAATGAACTATATAATTACAAAGGCAGAAATATGAATAATGAGTAAATTAAAACTAATCCAGAATGTATGACATGTACTAATATTTGCTGCTTCAAACTGTTAAATGTGTTTATGATTAATTCTTTATATCAGAGCTGCAACTGAAAAACAACAACTTAAAAACACTGATCATAAAAATAGTTAAGAAACTGATTTACTGATTTGTTACTCTATGTCTGTTCACAGCAACAGTTTGTTTTGTCCACAATATTGCTGAAATAAATCAAACGTATCCCAGTGTATGATCTGTCGAGCGGCTCCATCCCGAATCCCATCCTACCATCCTAAGTAGTGCACGCTCCAGGATAAACAGTTTATGCAATGAGCAGGTAATGAATCGTAAATACCAATATAGACTCTAGGACATTTAATCCACAGAGTGTTCGGGCTCCCACATTTAATACTTTGGGTGGCACAATAGCACAGCTGGTAGAATGGGTGCCAACAGCAACATGGGTTCTTAACACCTGGGTTCGATTCCAGCATCTGGTCACTGTCTATGAGGAGGTTTGTGAGGAAAGTTTGGTTTTAACTGATTGTTTTACACCTCCTAAAAGTGTAATGTGTGGTCTAAACTGTCCCTGTGAGTGAAGTGTTGTAACAGGTGCCACGTCCATGGTGCATTCCTGCTTTGCACCCAGGGTGGCACTAGATTAGAATACGCACCAGGTGAATACACACTACACACACGTTGGGTATCTGTAGTGCACGTCTGCATGTGTTACGCATGTGCGAGACCAGAATAGCAGCGCTTCCCTGTTTACAATCTTTCCCTCCACATCTCTTCCTGCCCATAACGCCCCGCCCCTTAATCTGATTGGAGGGTTTCTGTGCGGCACCTAATCAACGCTGAGCTTAAAATAATTCGAGTGCATAAGATTACCATTGGATCAAATGGATTGTCAATCAAGGGTAGATCCCACCTGGTCGGAACAGCAACGCTTCCGCTACGGAGAAGCACGTTGCATGAAAATGTTGGAATTATTTATTATGTAAAAAAGAGATGAATTTAAAGATGTGAATTTGCATTAGGTAAAATGATACATTAATAACATTAAAGTATGCAGGCTGACTAGATAACAAGACATATAAACAATAATAATGAATATTTAATCCCACATTAAAACGGCTTGTTTTTGTCCTACATACATTTTAGATTCGGATTAACACATGTAAATGTTTAATGATTTCTATTATCATTATTTAAAGCGCACAGATTGGAATTATTTAGAAATAGAAGCATAACAATTGTAAACATTTGGGTTTTAACCAATTGTGCATATTAAATGATCTTCATATTCTTGCAACTGTGCGTAGTATTTGTGTGTCAGAGTAAAGAAATGCACTTTTACCAATACACACGGTTTAAATTGGTTCAGAAATCATAAAAAAGGTTGAACACGCACATTACTGAGGATAAAAATAAAACCCTGCGTGTGTCCTTCCTATTACAGACAGCGTGGCAGAGCGACACTACGGTCCGTAATTGGGTCGTATCCCAATTACACGCTACCTAAATACGAAGTGCACTAGAGTTAATACAGTAAGCTGCATCTCACACCCTACGTAGGGCACATCTGTAGCTCAGGAGGAGGGATTTAGAATGCGGCCTTACACACTCAAACTTCCTGGTTTCGCCTCCAAACCCGTTATTTTACAGCACTATTAATTAAACACAGGGTTCGTTTCACAGCACAAATACAAGTCAACACCAGACGCCAAGAGTTAAAAAACGTACAAAATTAAATCTGTTTTTTAAAGAAAATATTAAAGCAGTATTGCGGAGTATAACGTTAGGTTTCCCAAACCAAGGTGATCACTCACTTCCTAAAGCCGAGCCGGAGCAAACTTCACAACTACAAATTTACACCGAAAACATAATAAATTCTACATTTGGAATCGGACTGTTCTGAGTTAAACGCGTTTACCTGCCCGGATAAGTAAATCGAGCTGGTTAGCGGCTCCCTCATGAAGCGACGTCGCCATGTTTAGCTTCACATTCACTCGCCTTATTTTCTTTTTTTCACACCGGAATTCAGACTGCTCCCGCCTCACAGAGCACCCAACATAATCCCGCCCTCCTTCGTTCCGATTGGTTACAATATACTACGAGCGCAGACCGACAGCCAATCACTGAAGAGAAAAACGCGCGAGGTAGGAATACGGGTAGGTTTAAACATAATGCCTTACACGCACGTTGAGCGCTCGCATTAGAGGTGTATCCCTCCGCGCGTAATAAATCTTCGGGCCTAGAGTCTGCGCGGATCCTTCCGCATCCACCTCCTCTGCACTACAGATTGAATTTACCTCAGTGTGACATCACATAACTTACATAAAATACACGATTATAAAAAATTCGAGACAAACATCTCGATTGTGCCACGATTCTACAAAGTATATACTGAAAATGCTGACATTTTGCTTTATATTTGATTACAACTTTTTGTTCGTTACAAATAAAATAATCTGCATAATAATTCAAGTAAAATCATAACTTTTAGAATTTCAGTGTCTCTGGCACTGCTGAAAAACAAGTAGGCACATAAGAACATATATTTAACATATATGTTACACATATTTAATGACAAATATTTACTTAAGTAACACCCAGATCAATCCTGTCCAAACTACCTTTGAACTAGTTGAAGTTCTTTTATTAGTGACGACTGGAACTAAACGATGTGCGTTTTTTGTACTTTAGATCAATGTCCTACTAAATAACCCAGCTACACCTTAACTTTAGCTTAGACTCTTGGATAAGATGTCTGGAAATAATTTAGCAGGCAGGGTAGAATCACCACTGGCCCAAGTTTGGAGCTAAAGGCTCTCACTGTGGTCCAGTGGAATAAAAGAAAAGGGTTTTACTGAAAGAAATCACTCTTTTAGAATTATCTTAAAATCATGGCATAAAGTTCCAGTAAAAACTTTAGAAGTATTTTTTACAGCACGCAATACGTGCATCTGCAGGTATCACTTTTATCTAAAGAAGCCAATCAATTCACAATGTCTGCATTTGGTGCTCGCCAGACATCTGGGTCATGGACCCTTCAACTCAGGCTGCACCTATTTTATTTCACTTATATACACCGATCAGCCATAACATTAAAACCACCTCCTTGTTTCTACACTCACTGTCCATTTTATCAGCTCCACTTACCATATAGAAGCACTTTGTAGTTCTACAATTACTGACTGTAGTCCATCTGTTTCTCTGCATGCTTTGTTAGCCCCCATTCATGCTGTTCTTTAATGGTCAGGACTCTTCCAGGACCACTACAGGGCAGGTATTATTTAGGTGGTGGATCATTCTCAGCACTGCAGTGACAATGACATGGTGGTGGTGTGTTAGTGTGTGTTGTGCTGGTATGAGTGGATCAGACACAGCAGCGCTGCTGGAGTTTTTAAATACCGTGTCCACTCACTGTCCACTCTATTAGACACTCCTACCTAGTTGGTCCACCTTGTAGATGTAAAGTCAGAGACGATTGTTTATCTATTGCTGCTGTTTGAGTTGGTCATTTTCTAGACCTTCATCAGTGGTCACAAGATCTGGTGATCCACTGGTGATCCATTCATACCAGCACAACACACACTAACACACCACCACCATGTCAGTGTCACTGCAGTGCTGAGGATGATGCACCACCTAAATAATACCTGCTCTGTAGTGGTCCTGACCATTAAAGAACAGCATGAAAGGGGGCTAACAAAGCATGCAGAGAAACAGATGGACTACAGTCAGTAATTGTAGAACTACAAAGTGCTTCTCTATGGTAAGTGGAGCTGATAAAATGGACAGTGAGTGTAGAAACAAGGAACGTAAACTTCAGAAAAGCGTAACATCTAAGTAGCCAACTAATAGATGTAGTGTGTGAATGCATTCACAGCGTCTGTGTGCTTACAAATCACTAAATATATTTAAAAAAAAATCTTATTTGACATTTGATTTATGTTTTTAATCAGATATTATACAGTAATCTGATATTTTGGTAGATTTAAATTCTTGTAAATGTAAACATTAAAATAGCAAAACTTTTATATGTCCCAACATCTTTTCACTTCACTTGTAATGTGCACTGCATTCTACATTTACATTTTCACTATTTATCAGGGTATTAGTACTGCAACCTGGCAGTGGTGGGGCTTGAACCAGCAATCTTCTGATTACTAGTCCAGTACCTTAACCGCTAGGCTACAACTGCGCTTAATTCTAATGCGCTTAATTTCATTTTTATGTTTTACCAGCCCTTTATCCTGGTCACAGTCATAGTGGGTCTGGTTTCCATGGAATCACTAAGCGCAAGGCAGTAACAAACCCCATACAGGATGCCAATTCATCCCCCTTCCCAAACACAGTCAAGAATGTCTGGACCCCGGATCCCAGTGGTAGTGAGCTAGTGTAATTTACCCCGGCACCACTCACCCTAGTGCACTTAATGTTAAATAGAATAAGATTTAAGACTCAGCTACATACATCTACAATATTTCTTTCAATATACTGTGACCTTTGGTTAAAATTATAATCTGCAACATTTGACGTTGATGTGGACTTGATGTTATGTGCTGCATTTGGTGTGATGACCGTCTATCCATGACCCAGCATACAATGTGAGTTGAACATGATTGCATGTGGTTCTAAGTCAGTCAAAAATCTCTAGCTAGTCCTAGGGTGTGATGTACTAACTGACTGATGGGCAATTTTATGCTGGAAATGCTTCAAGGACTGGAACAGTGGGGATGACTGACACCGGGAACATATCAAAGTGCTAGTAGGTTCAGAAAATTTTGAGAAACTGGAGACGCACACTTGACAATCCTGCATTAACATCCACATGCATGTGTGTGTATGAGCCAACATAAATGAATGTGTTTGGTAATTAATGTGTATGTGTGTGTGTGTGTGTGTGTGTGTGTGTGTGTGTGTGTGTGTGTGTGTGTGTTACCTGATTCCACTAGTTCAGTCACAACCTCCTGTTCTTCGGCGACACCCTGCATCAGCTCCGTGTTCTCCTCGTATACATACACCTGCGCAGGTGAACATTCCTCCTCCTCTTCATACACCACTCCCTCTACCTCACATACATCCTCACACACTCCTTCTACCTCACACACTTCTTCAACCTCACACACACCCTCCTCATAGACACCTTCCTCCTCCTCCTTACACAATCATATACACAGAAAGAGAGAGAGAGAACTCCGAGCATTTGTACATAAAGTGTTATGTGAAATCAGAATTGCTTAGCATGATGATTGGTGGCTATTACTTTTATTACTGGTTAGTAATGTTAGCCTGCTGGCCTGACTGAACTACGCATGTGAGCTGAATGGAACATGTATGATGACGCCCTGTTACCCCACTAGAGGGAGCAACTTACCCATGCTACATTCCACATTACCAATCTGTGCTAACTAGTACATTTAGTGCTATGTAAATTTGCCATTCACTCTTTTTTTTCTAATTTAAGAGATTTATCCCCACTTTCGAAACTGATATCTGATCCTCAAGTATCTATTCTGATACGAACTCTTATAAAAGCTTTGTATAATTGCCAACAAATTTAAACAATCATACCCTTAAAGTCAATGTTCTGTCACAAACAGACCTACTGATCACTAGTCCAGTATCTCAACCCCTGGGGTACCACTGCTCTAGTATTCAGACACTACTAATTACAGCTTGGGATGTGGCCTATGGCAACTGTGAGCATGTAGTAAGCATGATGTTAACTAACTAATCTCTTAAAGCATGTGTGTGTAAACCAGTGTGTGAACGCATGTATACCTGGTGTACATCCTCCACTGCGGTGACATACTGCAGTACTGTCCCTCCACTGTCTACCAGCACCACAGACGTCATCACTCATCCCCCTGTAGACGCACACACGCACGCAGGCAGGCACACACATAAAATTCAGTAATGCAATGCAATAATATTAGGGTGCTTTACTACAGTCTATTCATTTTATTAAGCACTTGCACCCTCACAGTCACAGCCAAAACTTTTGGAGTCTCAGTTGTGCCACCTGATGCTCTACAGAAGTAATTGGGCATGTCAAAATAAGAAATGCCTATGTTGGGAATCCCAACCAGTCTGCAACAGTGACTGGCTGGTCAGCTGGTTCTTTCTGTTTGAGCTTGATTACTGGGAGAATACAGAGGGTACAGTATGATTCTCCTAACGTGCTATTTGTAAAAATATACATTAAAAAAGAAGCAGCAAGCGTTTTTACATGTATTGGACGAGATGTGTGATAGGCCTTGGATATTAATACATCTGAAATTCTTCTCCTGTTTAATTAACGTCTAAAAATAACACTTTATTTGATCACTATCATACCAGTTTAAAACTTGAAATAGAAGTCACATGACAATTTTAATCACATTTTATACATAGCACAGTTTGTACCCAAGCTAACTTAAACCAAACCCCAGACCATCATACATTTCAAGTGGAATGTTTTTATATGTGGCCAAACTTACCAGACGTAACAAAAGTGCAGTTGTAAAAACTGCCTTTAAACCACGCTTTATAAGCATGATAAAAGTGCAATATTGTGCATAAACCTTAGTCCCAAGTTGTCTGATTGTTTAAGAGGTCATGCAAACAACAAATGAGAATTCCAGTCTCAAATATCCTGAAAGTTTCATGCCAGTTTGCTGAAACTACACTACACTACTATGTGACTGATATAATACACAGGTCAGACAGAATGGCATTTTGGGCTGTGTTTCTCAGGAGGAATAAAAATATGAATTTATACACTAGAGGAGTAAACAAGTTAGAAACTAATGAACTTAATATAACCCTAGGCACTTGGGTGGCACAGAATTAAATGAAATGAAATGAAATAAATAAATACGTTTTAACAAAGGCAAGAAATACACATAATTAAGCATGAGGCAAAATGATAACGCTGACAAAGTAATTGATGATAAACTACAAATGATGGCAAAAATAACAGGCCTGATTAAATACAATTATATTTAAAGAAAATAAATCATTGGATTGTGAAATAAAATCACCTGAAAATAAAATACAATCACCTAACAATACAATTATAGTAAAAATCCTAACCGTATATGATAATATAAAATAAGCTATAAAGTAAATTATAATAACAATACAATTATTATAGTAAAAATCCTAACTATATATGATAATATAAAATAAGCTATAAAGTAAATTATAATAACAATTGCAAGGTACTAGTTACAATAAAAGTGAGTCATTATAATGAAATTTTATTCTATTTAATAGGTGCATAAAAAAACTAAAAAAGTATTTGTAATAATTAACAAGTGTCTGTATAAAACAATAACTATCTACATTACTGATAAGAAATAATATTGCCTAATATTCTAATACTACTAACAGTAATATTATAATTAGAGATGTACCGATCGGGGTTTTTGGCACCGATTCCGATCTCCTTTCAGGGACATCGGCCGATAGCCGATTCCGATCGGGGGGGGGGGGGGGGGGGGGGGGGGGGGTGATTAGCAGTAAATAAACTTAAAAAGAGCCTCACAGTGAAGATAAACCGGAGCAGCGCGCGCGTGTGTGTGTGTGCCTTTAGAAGAGACGCTTTGTTCACAGTATCGATATAAGTGATTCATTGATTCATGAGTTGATTCGTTTTTATGTGAAGCGTAAGTTTCTCTTCTCAGTTATCTCTCCGTGTTTACTGTTATTAATTAAATGTCGTGGTTTTAAATAAACACCAGCTACTACAGAACATTCTGTGTGACTCTCTTACATTAAAAAGCTTCATTAAAAAGCTTAATTAAACTGCTATTACCACAGATCTGTAACCGACCGTCAGACTCGTTCCGTCTAAGGAGCTAAAAGTTTTCTAAAAGTTCAGCAGATGATCCTGAACTAACGAATTTGGTAATGAATAAACTTTTGCCTCTGATTGGCTCTGTAACGTTTTCTGTTCTCATCTACATCACAAGTAAGAACCGCTTACGATTTACCAAAGTGAACCAGGAGTTTATATAACGTGCTGATAGAATCGACTCAGATGTGACCGGGCTGAATCATCTTTTTAAAGTAAATATTACAATCAGCAAAATTACATCGTATGTATGATGCACAACGTTAATGATGTTATTTTAGGTCATGAAGAGCTTTCACGATGGTTTCTGTACGATGGTTGATGAATGGTGATGTGATGGTTGGCGCGTCGTAGCTCAAAGTCTGGATCAATCCACTGAGCTGTTAAGCTTAACGTGATCTTTATATATCACACGATCGAATCGGCTACTTTTAGGAAATATCGGCCGATCGCCGATAGCATATTTTGATTAAAAATCGGCCGATACCGATTCGTAGCCGATCGATCGTCCCATCTCTAGTTATAATTGCTATAAATATTAATTATAAAGTAACTTGAGTATATAGTTTATCTATTTAACCTAAAAATAAAATACAATCACCTAAAAATACAATTATTATTGTAAAAATCCTAACCATATGATAATATAAAATAAGCTATAAAGTAAATTATAATAACAATTGCAGCTATTAGTTACAATAAAAGTGCGTCATTATAATAGTTTTATAATATTTAAAATACTTAATAAGAACAACAAGTGCATAAAAAAAACTAAAAAAGTATTTGAAATAATTAACAAGTGTCTGTATTAAACATTAACTATCTACATTACTGATAATAATGCCTAATATTTTAATACTACTAATATTATAACTGCTATCAATATTAATTGTAAAAGTACTTCAGTATAGTTTATTTATTTAACCTAAAAATAAACACAAAAGTATACTGGAAAGTGTGTATAGAATACAGTTGTTATTAGTAGTAGTATTAACAGTAATTATAAATAAAATATAGTAATTAATATCAATAATAACAAGACACCTGATGAAAAACAGTCGGTGTACACACACATGTACTGTAAACATCATAACCGTAACAACAAAACTCTGTACATTCATTATAAATTATAAATATATCATTCACACATCTCATTTACACTTGTACACACTCAGAAACCGTTAGCATGCTAAGCTAGCTAACACTGCTGTACAGTTATTCACACGGACAGGCTAGGCTAGGCTTACACACAGAGCAATGTGATAAAACAGACGTACATTACCTTCAGAACAGTTCTGTCAGTAGAACCTGTTACACTTATAAGGAGTACTGTAGGATAAAGCGGTCAATACTCTTTTAAAAATTACATTTAACTGTTATTATGTTATTAGCTGCACTGCTAACATCTTCAATCAGTCGGAAAATACCCGATTATACACCGCGCACGCGCAACGGCACTTTATAATCTGAGCGCCCTCTGTCGTCAGCGTATAAAATAACAACAATAAACAACGAGTATGAGGTCAACCACAGACCAGAGACGGTCCAGCAGACACAACATTCAGCAGATGCTTTTATCCAGAGCGACTTGCAGTACTGTGGCAGTATATTGTCTAAGCAATTGAGGGTCAAGGGTCTTGCTCAAGGGCCCAACTGTGGCAACCTGGTAGTGGTGGGCCTTGAACCGGTGACCTTTCGATCACTAGTCAAGTTCCTTAACCTCTAAGCTACAACTGCCCCTACCGAGACACATTTATAATAGTAAACGTTTGCTATTCAGATGTAGTCAGTCCTGGAAAACAGTATCTAATGACAATTATCTGTTAGATAAAATACATCCAATTATGACAGATTTATACACAGTATTTATTACTAATTATTTATTAGCACTTATACACTACAGTTTAAGTAATAAACTTGTAAGGCACCTGTATGTAATGGCATGCCTTTTATTTTGGTTGGTTTGGATAGTTGGAGCTACTCAAATATCCCTAAGTGGGAGTGCATGTGTGTGTGTGTGTGCCCTTTAAAGGACTGGTGACCTGTCCGAGGTGTTTTCTGCCATTCGCCCAATGGATTAGACCCATTGCAACTCTGATCTTCTTATTGATGTTCCTGTCCACTTGCAGTATAAGCCCCGTCTTCTAATTAATGGTTCCCACCCACTTGCAGTATAAGACCTGTCATAATGAATTGTTCCCACCCACTTGCAATATAAGCTCCATCCTTATAATTCATAGTTTCCACCCATTTGCAGTATAAGCCCCGTCTTCTAATTGATGTTTCCCACCCACTTGAAATGTAAGCCTGTTGTGGGAATTCAAAATAACCCTTAAAGATTGACACAGACAACCTGGATATTCGTAAAAGCAAAATAATCAATTTATTACTCAGCTGAGGACTGATCTCATAATGCAAACTCTCACACAGCTTTACAGGAGAGAAAGGTGGATACCGTCCACCCTATCGCAATATTTATACTACGCTTTACTGCCCCTTCATGCAGCTGTGCTCAGTAATTTAGTTCAAGGTCAACTTTCCACACCAAACTTGTTTATCATTCTACAAGAATAGTCAGCTTGTTAAGAACATGGCATACTTCCATAAGAATGCATAAGTATCAAAACTGTGTGTGCGTGGGGTGCCCGTGCCAAGGTCAACATATCTCTGGACCTCAGAAAAGAAAGAAAGCAAAAACTTATGAGTTTAATGCAAATAACTAATAAAATGTACAATTTCCAGTCACAAGCCGCACTTGCACTATGCTTCCAGTTGTTGGTCACCACCCACTTGCAGTATAAGCCCCGACCTCAAAATGCTTCCCACACAGTATGCTTCCCACACACTTGTGGTATAAACCCCAACTTTTGATTGATGGTTCCCACCAACTTGGAGTATAAACCTGTCTTCCAACTGATGGTCCCCACCCACTCGCAGTATAACCCCATCTTCTGATTGACGGTCCCCTCCCACTTGCAGTATAAGCCCCATCTTCTACTTGATGGTTCCCACCCACTTGAAATGTAAGCCCTGACTTCAAAACTATGCTTCCTACCCACTTGCACTATGCTTCTAATTAATGATTCTCACCCACTTGCAGTATAAGCCCATCTTCCAATTGTTGGTCCCCACCCACTTGCAGTATAAGCCCAGACCACACAATGATGCTTCCCTCACACTTGCAGTATAAACCCCACTTTCTAATCCATGATTCCAACCAACTTGGAGTATAAACCATCTTCCAACTGATGGTCCATACCCACCAGCAGTATAAGCCCTGTCTTCTAATTGATGGTCCCCACCCAACTGCCATATACGCCCCCGTCTTCTAATTGTTGGTCTTCACCCTCTTGAAGTATATTCCCTTTCCCAACTGCAGCTCTCCCCTGCCAAGATGCACTGAAATTGAAATACAAACTCAAAAAGCAAACCAAGAATGCCTGCTAGCTTTACTGTGGCTAAAGGGGGCTGGGTTGAGGTGTAGATGCAGACAGGGTGGGTGGAGTTATGTAGGTGTGACGTGCTACTGGGTCTTTTTTTGCATTCGGTGATGGCAGCAACTGTGGTCTGTTCTCTGCTGCTCTCATCCAGATGAGCGAATGGATTTAGATCAGGGGCATGTGAGAGATTTTCTATTTTTCTCCTACACCATTTTTATCTAAGCTGATGATTTGATCTGTGAGACCTCAATCTGTCATTAGCAATTAATTCAAAGAGCATCATTTACAGAGCAGTACAGCTTGCTGTTGCTTTAGATTGCGGACTGCGGTGACTCCCTCCTCATCGGTCCCTCACCTTAACGCGCTGCACCATGGCATTGACGATCTGCACACGGTTTACGGATGAGTACCAGCTGTACGAGGAGCTTGGGAAGTATGTATGTGTGTGTGTGTGTGTGTGTGTGTGCATGATTTACCTTTAAGGGGGATGGTCTGTTTATGAGATGAAGACTGCTGCAGGCTGTGAGTGTGTGTGTGTGCTGCAGGGATGGAGGTGGGATCACTGGCAATGCGACAGCACGCACACACACACACACACACACACACACACACTCACAATTACACAAAGGAATACCCACTGTTATAATTAAATGCATAGCGGATTAGACTGCATGTCCTCCCAAGTCCGTCTCCAGTATATGTGTCACACCGTCAACCTAAATGTCTGTCTGTCTTTCACACACACATACACACTGTCACAACATACAGTGGCTCCATCTCTGATCTGTCCTCATACACAGGAGGAGCAAAGCATGCTGGGAATGGCACATGCTGAGAATCTTAACTATCTTTGCTCTCATCCACTCTGCAGTACCCATGTATGTGTCGGTTCGCTTACCAACTCCAAACCCATATGAGTATGGTTGTATGTTTCCTGGTAATATTTCAGCTTTGAATGTTTTACATCGTACTAGATCTGGACTAGTCATCCAAGCAACTAGTACAAGTTAGTACCGAGGTACCTAAGATCTTTCCCAGGAATAAAAAATCAGAAAATTGTACTTGGTCAATTCTCTGAAGGTCAGGATTTGTACTTGATTGCCTTGGGATATTACTATGGAAATTTGATTGCCTTGAGTTATTACTATGGAAATAGATTCTGTCTCGACCTGGTTCTTACTCAGAAATTGTATTAGGTTTCAGCCCTATAATTACCTGGAAAATATTCTAGGTTTTGCCTCAGTAAATTGTTGCATCAGTCTTCCATCTCTGGGGGGCCTCCATACTTAAGCCCAGCCAGTAATTTCCCCAAATAAAAGGCAAGAGAGCTTTCTATTTTACCAGATAATGTTGTAACCCACCTGTAAATACATTTTCTGATTATATGTATGTATGCTTATTATCTAATATCTGCTTTTCTCAGAGGAGCTTTCTCTGTGGTGAGACGATGTGTGAAGATCTCATCAGGTCAAGAATATGCTGCAAAAATCATCAATACCAAGAAGCTGTCAGCTAGGGGTATGTATATACTGTACACGTGTGTGTATTTGATCCAGTTCTTTCATATCTGTCAGTGTAATGGTTGCCAGTGGTCTGTTTGTCTTCAGGATCCACCAGCATAGAGAACAAACAACCAGCCCCTACCTGCCTCCTTTACTGAGAACCAGTCATCTTTCTTTTTTTACCTTTTACAACAGCCAGTTATCTAAGTCCTTCAGACAGTGAGCTGAATATCGTTCAAAGTTGGCAATCTTTAAGGATGTCTTAATTTTCTAATTGTGCAGAAACCAACAACGTCATCCATTCCAACAACCAATTCGAATCCCACAGTGACTGATTATTTAAAAGGATAAAGCTGATTGTGGTTTCTCGATAGCTGGTTGGTTGTTGTGTGAGGGGAGGAGCTCATTTCTGGTTCAGAGGAGTAAACTAACTATAGTTTAAGTTATAAAGATGTTTGGCTGTTAGTGTGAGAAAGTTGATTGGTTTCAGGAACCATAAAGAAAAAATAGCTGATTGGTTATTGTTGAGAGAAAGATAAAGCTACTTGATTGTTAAGAGGGATGCAACTGATTGTATACATGATGTGGAGAACATTGGAAAAATGAAGCTTTTAAAGGTTGTGGGAGAACAAAATTGGATCAGGTGTTGTAGAACATCAAGTAGTTAACTGGTTGATGTAAATGGAGGAAGCTGATAAGCTGTTGTGGTGAAAAGTAAAGGAGGCTGATCGGTTGTGTGGGTTGTGAGTAAATAGAAGCTGATCATTTGTGAATGCCATTGTGTTGTGTAAAGGGGCGGTTCACGTCTCATTTTGGAGGCGCCAGAAGGAGCCCTGCACCTGCGTAGCTATTAAAGATGAACCCAGTTTGCAGGATGCTTAACAAAGGCAGAACAATAATGTGGCTAAAGTGCCACAAAAGAATGTGTAAGCTACTCAGTCCACCACTGTGTGACAACCATAGTTCTTGAAAAAAAGAATAAAAAGAGGAAATTTTAATTTACAGCCACATATGTAAAAGCTACTCAGTCCACCAGTGTGTGCTAACCATAGTTGTTTTTAAAAAGAATAAAGAGAGGGAAATAAAGGGAGCAGAGCAGCCACTCCACCAACTGAAGCCACTTGCATCCAGCACGGACTTATATGTGAAGTTTGTTAATATGGGTATCATCAAGCTGCCCCTGGATACAGATCACTTGTCCAGGGCAGTTTGACCGTGGGTCGAATCAATAAGTTCCTAGATCTAAACGTTCCTGGACTTTAACAGTGATTTCAAATATTTAATTAAAGGTCAGTTATGCTTACATGATCTTACAGGATGCTGCAGGATTATAGCCTGGGCTTGCATGGCCTGAAATAACTTCCTGGGGGGATTTCAGAAATGGCTTTCCAGTGATCTCTCTTCTTATATCATCTTTTCAGATAGTGCTGTCAGATGCTTTAGACCGGAGTGCTCCAATGCTAAAAATAAAAGGAAATAAGCATGTCCTGTCTATGTATGTGTGTAATTCAGGTTTGTGCCAGTCCAGAGGCTGAACCTTTACTAACTAGGACACTTTTAATTAGAGACTACACACTGTTCTCACTCTGTTCACTTGGCTGCCCTTTTTGGCATCACCCCCCAGCAGTTATTTATTTATTTATTTCTGCTCATACAGTAGCGGGCTCTACTTAAAGAGAAAGAGATTAAAGAAAGTAAATCTGATCGATGACCAGGCTGACATTTTTTATAACAGATTTGAAATCATTGTTAGCTGATGCAAAATGACATGAATTCGAGGGATCTTTAAAAAGTTTCTGCACTTTTATTTTTTGGTTGGAAAAGATGAGGGTGGGAGGAGTAGTAATTGGTCGTTTCTAAGAGGCTGAGAGATGCTTATAGTTCGTATTTAGTGCCATTTGATTTCCACCTTTTTGGATGCTCAAAGAAGCTTTAAGGGGAGGAAGATTTTCATGTGATGATGATGTGAAAGCAGAGGTGCATCAGTGGCTATGCGCTCAACCAAAAACATTTTTGGGACATGGAGCAGGCAGAATGCATTTCAAGAGCTCGTTAGCTGCCGTATGTATATGAGCATTTAGACAGGACCTACACAACACCAGACATTTGTGTAGGTAATGCCTTGTGTGGGTCATGTACAATACAACAGAACTTTGATCTTCCAGTTTGTTAGTAAGTAGGAGTCTAAACACAAGGTCATCGCAATATAGAGCCTTGCTTAAGGACCCAACAGTAGCTGCTTGGTAATGCCAGCATTTGTATACTGAGTCACAACTGCCCCGGTCACCTATTCAACGGAAGGTGGTGCAGTACCTTGCAGCGAGGGAAAATGGAAGTAGACATATACTGTAAATAAATAATGATTCACACAACCATTCGGTTCCAGAGCACCTTAGCTCAAACACCGTTAGCATGCCTGCAGCAGTTGACATTTAGCTCAGCTGTACTGGGCCGCTCAGGTGGCACAGCGGTAAACACACACGCTGGAACCAGAGTTGGGATCTTGAATACATTGTATCAAATCTCAGCTCTGCCTGCTGGCTAGGCTGAGCGGCCACATCAACAATGATGAGTGCTCTCAGGATGTGTCTCTCCATACACAACGCTGAGATGCACTGCACTCGTCAAAGTGTAGGTGATAAGATGCATACGGCATGCTGCCCACGTGTAGGAGGGGGGCATGGGTTAGCTTCGTTCTCTTTAATCGGAGCGGGGATCAGCATTGGTGGAGAGGAAGCATGACGCAATCGGGCAATTGGACGCACTAAAAGGGAGAAAAAGGGGAGAAAATGCATAAAAAATATATATATAAGCTCCATAGTATTGAAGTGGTTCTCTGAGGTTCCTCATGATTTGTTGTCAGACCGCACATTGTTCTTGATATTATTGTAGTTGGTCAAGAAGTAAAACACATGCTATCAACACAACACAAATGTTGAGGTTTTAAGTCATCAGTATGAGCTTTCAGCAAGGCTACTTTGGTAGCATTAATGAGAAGTGTTCTACCCAGTAACTATCATCTTACAACCATAATTTCTTACATCATTAGCCCAGAGTCTTTAGTTAAGCATGTGTGTGCCTTCTCATGTCAAGATAATTGAATAATCTTCTTAAAAACAGATCACCAGAAGCTGGAGAGAGAGGCTCGGATTTGCAGACTGTTAAAACATCACAATATAGGTATAAACACCTACCTACCTGTTTTCATGTTTTCTATTTACTATCCATTCCCATTTCTGACATGTGTATCTGGTCTCTGTGCTTGACAGTCCGTCTCCATGACAGTATATCAGAAGAGGGCTTTCACTATCTGGTGTTTGATTTGTGAGTATCAGTAACAACCTGTATGCATGTGTATCTGCTTTCCGTAAGAGAAAGTCTTAAGGAATTATGGGTATTTATAATTTAATATGTGCATAATTTGTCATTTAATTACAGGGTCACTGGAGGAGAACTGTTTGAAGATATTGTTGCAAGGGAATATTACAGTGAAGCTGATGCCAGGTAGTAAAACATAGTTTTATAACAACGTTTGGAAATGTTATTGGTACTGGGTGGTGAGAAAAGCTGCCCAGCAAGCTCACAACCTAAAAAAACAAACAAACAAAAAAGACCAACCAGAGAGGCAATCAGGTTGCCACTGTTGAACCCTGGAGCAAGGTCCTTAACCCTTAATTGACTGGATAGTAAATTGAACGTAAACGAATTGTCCAGCATATCTGGGACCTAATTTCCATGACTTTACCAATAGGGACAGGTCTTTGGCAGATAACCAAACATGCTGGCCTAGGTGGAAATAAGGCCCCAGTTGCCTCCTCTGGTTTGTGGCAGTCATTCTAAATACAGTGGTGGCATTGAGGGTGGTGTTAGCCTAGTACCAAGCCATTTGACAGCTACCAGTTGTTCTGCAAATGGAATGTCAGCATTGGCCTCTCCTATTACTCTCCTATGCTGGACTGTTGGGTCCTTGAGCGAGGCCCTTAACCCAGTTTGCTCCAGAATTTAATTGTACTATACATGTGTATCTGTATATATGACAAAGGCATACTTTATTCTGCTAAAATTCAAACAGTGACAAGAATGAAAGCCACAGTATATTGTAGGCATATTCTGCCCAGAGCAAGTGTTTCACCCAGGATGAGGGGTTTAGCAAATGCTAGACATTGGAGTGTCCGCTGCAGGTCTTAATTGACCTTCTCTATTGGAAAAACTCCAGGGTTCTGGTCACCCCTGGATGTCCTATATTAGGGGATATAAGCCCCACCGCAGGACTCATGTTCCAACTGTGGTGGGACAAATACAGTTCCAGGAAGGGGGGGTCACCATAATCTGGCTTCTGCTGCTAAGCCTCATAAATTGCCATATTGAGACCCCACTTAAAGGGGTTTACAATTAGTGTTTCCAGGATGACGGCTCACTGGAGAGATGTGGTTGGAGGATCCCACTGCCTGGACAGGGCATCTGAACGGACATATTTCAAGCCAGGTCACTATGACCTAGAAGTCATGGAAAACTACTATTTTACACTGAGTTGGTTGTCCAAGAGAAGCTGAAGAATGAATCTCATATACACTACTTGCTTGTCTTGTCTTGTGGTTTTACTGTAGATGAGAATTCAACCAGATAGGCAAATATGCAATGCCCCAGTGCCTCTGTAGTTCGAGATATTGGAAGACAACTGGTGCATTCATTAGGCCAAATGGCATCACCAAGTACTCGTAGTGCCCAAAGTAGATAATAAAGGCATTCATTTGTCTTCCTGCCATAGTCAAGTCAGCACATGGACCTGGAGATGATATGCCAAACAATTAATAAATAACTAAAGCAAGATTGGCTAGTAGGCAAAAGGGAATACTGATTTTCTGGACAAAGGGGCACCAAAGCCAGTTGATCTGGATGCTTCCTGTAAAAATCTTACAAACAATGTCCCTAATCATGAGTCAGTTCATGAACTCTCTAAACTCCTTCGGATTAATGAAGAACATTTGCCAGCCCAAAATTATAAAGTCAGGCAAACCCTTAATTAAAGTAGACCGGGCTGTGTTTTACATCCAGTAAAATGTGTGACTCAGTTTTAGGAACTGACTTGTGTTTCACAGACTTCTAAGCAAGTCTCCTTAGATAGCTTTTCTACGGGGTGTTTAGGGATCTGTTAGACACCCAAAAGCAAATCAATCCATTCAACCATGAGCCATTTTAATGTCCTAAAATTTACTGCAATAAACATTACTGTAAATTCCCTAAAATCAATGTAAATATCATCTTGCTGCAGGGTTATAATGTTGTGACAGTTTTTTGAATGGCAATAGTGCTCTAAAAATTCTAGAATTTGGTCAGCAAGATCATAAAGTGGTTCTTTAAAGCAGAAAAGATGCAAGTTTTTATATTCTCAGGGGTAAGGGGCATAGTATTAAGTGG
Source organism: Trichomycterus rosablanca (assembly GCF_030014385.1). NCBI lineage: Eukaryota > Metazoa > Chordata > Actinopteri > Siluriformes > Trichomycteridae > Trichomycterus > Trichomycterus rosablanca. Next base: position 6,814,209 of record NC_086001.1, on the reverse strand, counting down.
CGAAACCCATGCATATTTACAGTTTCTTAACTAACCATGGTTAACAGCATTTAAAATATGTTATATTTTTCTCATCCATTAGTACTTGCTGTGAGTACATCATTTAGAGAGGTTTTGAATACAAATGAGCCACTAACCGCTGATTTTCAATGTCACTCAAAGTCATGAGCTCTTAATTCCATTCATCTCTTTATGGGTCAGGTTACTTGCACTGTGCAGATCAAGTTAAATAAATGTTTTAGCCCCCTCATATGTGTTCAAGCATTGCCAGCACTGGGGATAATGGATATTGATCGACACTTACAAGGTTAGACCCATTGTAATTGATACATGTGCATAAGCTTCCTTTTTTATTTTCTGCAAAAAGCCTACAGCAGTAAGAGGTGTAGATTATCACCAGTGGATCTTTGCTTATGTATTGCCTTATTAACCATGTTTTAAGAAGTCGTAGAGCATAGGCAATGCTGTAGCATGAATTCAAGGCTAACAACCACAATGATGGGCTATTCTAGCAAAATATCTTAAACTCAGTTTGTCCTTGCAAAGTAATAAAACTGTTTCTGTGGTTTCTGTGGTAATTGGGCACCAAGGGATCCTTAATTTTTCTTCTACGTCCTTTGGCTGCTCTAATGAATAACCAGACTGTGTTATTCTCATCAATTGTGACCTTAACCACCTTAAAAAACATAACAAAAATAAACATATATAATCTCTTCACATTAATTTAGCATCTCTGTTTCTCTTGCAGTCACTGTATTCAGCAGATCCTGGAGAGTGTTCATCACTGCCACATTAATGGCATTGTCCACAGAGATCTGAAGGTCATACAAACACACATACAAACACACACACACACACACACACACACACCGGATTATGCTCAGAGTGATGCAGCTTAATGCTCCACTGAGTAACACACTTATTATACCTCTGGAAAAAACTATGCAATGTTACATAATTACATAATATAGTATGACATGTACTACATCAGCCATATGTTTATGGACACCAAAACATCTTATTCTACATCCTGTGCATTAATATGGTGTTGGCTCTCTTTGCTGCTATGCCAGCCTTCAGTGTTCTTGGAAGCATTTTGCTAGATTTTAGAAAATGACTTCAGAGATGTTTTCAGTTATCATTAGGGCTGTTTTGGAAGTATCATGGAGGGAAAAGCTTGTTGTTAAACAATTCAAACCTCCAATAAACAATCCTCCAATAAACAAAGCAATCCCCCACACTGCCTGTAGATATGCTTATTGGGATGTCACATGATCACTAGAAGTTGTGTCACTTATCCTGTGGTATGGTGTTTAATTAGATTCACTATTATGTACAGCTGTATTTAGCATATCTAATGCGGATGCATTTCTTTGTAATAATGTGATTTTGCATTATTTTGATTTAGCCTGAGAACCTGTTGTTAGCGAGCAAGCTAAAAGGAGCTGCAGTAAAACTGGCTGACTTTGGACTGGCTATAGAAGTGCAGGGTGAACAGCAGGCCTGGTTTGGTAAGAATTAAGAACTTGATTTAGTTAAATAAAATGTGATTATAACCAGAATATCTCAGTCAATTTTCACCTACAAATCTTTTTTGATACCAACTCGTAATGGACATAAACAGTTCATGGCAGTTTTAGGGTCTTTGTTTTATTTTACATTTAATTTTTATCAACCGCTTTATCCTGGTGAGGGTCGTGGTGGGTTTGGTTTCACCAGAAAACACTGGGCACAAGACGGGGATGACAGAAATCCATTGCAAGGCCGGCCAACAGCAGTATGGTGGGATGGTGTAATAAACCACTGTGCCAAACTGTCAAACTCTTCTTCTGTAACTAAATAACTGATAACTGTAACTGATAAACTATGCTGGGTTGAAAATGTAAATTAAGCAAGTAGGATGGTTTTGTGAGTCAATTACTAGTTGATAATTAAAAAACAACAATTTAGCACCCAATTAGCCCTCCCCCTTTATTCTCCCATAATTCTGTACTGGTATTATGGCAGGGTGGATGTTCATGTTAAGTAAGTAAGTAAATTGTAGCAAACTGTGCCACCCTAAATTTTAGCTAACTGTGCCACCCTAAATTTTAGCTAACTGTGCCACCCTAAATTTTAGCTAACTGTGCCACCCTAAATTGTAGCTAAGAGTACCAGGCACAGGTTTGTTATACGGGGAAGCATGATGTTCCTACACCAAAAAGCTGCATTCAGGTCCCAAAACCTTTCCTGCATAGAAAAATGCAAAAGCAAAGCTGGCTCCCCCAAAAAAGGCCAAGCTGGCTCCCCAAAACGGGGTAAAAAAGATCAGTAAAGAAAGTTAAAGCAGTAGCCAAAATGCAGCAGCTAAAAAGCCACTTATTACAGCTCGAATAGACCTGGTTATTGACAATCTACAAACAATAACCAAAAGCAACTCTGCATTTATAGCCAATTTGCCTTTGATAATGTGGATCAACAAGACGGTCAGGCAATCGGATGATCAGAACTAGGTATTTTATATATCCTACCCAGGATCTATTTAACCAATCATCACTCACACAAGGCAGGTAACAGCTCTGCACTCTACATTACTAATGTAGCTGTTAAGGGAAGATGATTGTGTATTGGTGTACTTTTAAGTACTTGTTTGTGTATGTTATGTAACAGCCCCGGTGCTGGACCGCTTTGCTTGGGGGGGCAGTAAAACCCAGGTGCGTCGTAGTGGGGGGCAAAGTGGGATAGAGTCACCAGGGCCCCAAATCGGGGGAGGGCTCCATAGGGCACAATGAGAAAAGGAACGTAGAAATAGAGCACCCGATGTGGATCGGCAGTCTGGCAGACGCACCTGGTACCTGCAACCGAGCGCAGGTTCACCAAGAGGAGGGGTGTGTGTCGGAGGAATACAGGACCGAGCGCAATTTAACCAAGGGGAGGGGGGCGTGTCGGAGGAATACGGGACCGAGCGCAGGTCCACCAAGGGGAGGTGGGCATGGCGGAAGGCTAGCGTGGCAAACGCAACCGAGCGCTGGTCCACCAAGAGCGGCCACGGTTCGAAGGGGGCCCACGGTCACTTCTTGTGCATAAGGCCCAGAATTTGGTGCTACGCCCCTGCTTGGGGGGGCAAAGACACAATTTGTGGGGGCAATGCCCCCCTCAGCCCCCCCCCCTAGCGCCGGCCCTGTTATGTAATAATGTGTGTTTTATGTACCGTGATGTGTCTTTGTGTTTTGTTGTGTAGGTTTTGCTGGGACTCCTGGTTATTTATCTCCCGAGGTTCTGAGGAAAGATCCTTATGGTAAACCGGTGGACATGTGGGCCTGTGGTAAGACACAACAGAAACACTTAAAAACTTTAATGTAATGTGTGCAATACAAGTAGCATGAGTATACTGTTGTGTGTGTAGGTGTGATCCTGTACATCTTGTTGGTTGGGTATCCTCCATTTTGGGATGAAGATCAGCACCGTCTTTATCAGCAGATCAAAGCTGGAGCCTATGATGTGTGTAAACAAAGAGATTCTTCATATAATGAGCTGCTATCTGTTCAGATATGCATACAATGACTGAACCATAAATGATCATCGTTTGATCTTATCTTTTAATCCTTGTTTATAATTAATCAAATAGTAGAGCATGACAATTTACTTATTCATCAACACTGCTAACTACACCGACCATGCATAATATTATGACCACTGACAGGTGAAGTGAATAACACTGATTATCTCTTCACCACTTCACCTGTTAGTGGGTGGGATATATTAGGCAGCAACCGAACATTTTAGAAGCAGGAAAAATGGTCAAGCGTGAGGATTTGAGTGAAGTTGGGCCAACTTGTGATGGCTAGATGACTGGGTCAGAGCATCAACAAAACTGCAGCTCTTGTGGGGTGTTTCCAGTCTGCAGTGGTCAGTATCTACAGCGGTAAACCGGCGACAGGGTCATGGGCGGCCAGGGCACATTGATGCACGTGGGGTGCAAAGGCTGGCCCGTGTGGTCTGATCCAACAGACAAGCTATTGTAGCTCAAATTGCTGAAGAAGTTAATGCTGGTTCTGATAGAAAGGTGTCAGAATACACAGAGCATCTCAGTTTGTTGTGTATGGGGCAGCAGAAGGGGGACCAACACAATATTAGGAAGGTGGTCATAATGTTATGCCTGATCTGTGTATTTAGTCTCAATGCTGCACTATTTTACACCCCACTTCAGCTTGTTTTAACTATACTGACTAGTTTGATTGTTCGGTGCTGATTTATCTACTTATGCAATTGAATCATCAAAGAACTGCTTGTTTGATTGATTTAATTAATGTGGTCTGTAGTTTCCCTCCCCAGAGTGGGACACGGTGACTCCCGAGGCAAAAGATCTGATCAATAAAATGCTCACCATCAATCCGAATAAACGCATCACAGCAACAGAGGCTCTCAAACACCCCTGGATCTGTGTATGTTAAACACTGTACACTTTACACTGTACAAATACTTACTAAATCCTATTAAAATAGAGTTTATATTAATCTATTCACCATAGTGACTTTCTACTCTAATGTTTTCTCTGCAGCAACGTTCTACTGTAGCCTCCATGATGCACCGACAGGAAACTGTGGAGTGTCTCAAGAAATTCAACGCCAGGAGGAAGCTGAAGGTACCCATCTCTTCACCCCCTTTGATACATTTTTACTTTCTGTTGTCACAGCTTGACAAACATGATGCAAATTAGCCTAAAGCTGCACTGAAGCTGGTCAAAATGCAAAACCAATGGTCTGTACAGATGCACAGTTTCCAATAGCAACATAAGTCCTGCAGTTCTCCTCTCAAATGAGCACTTTGTTGACCTTATTAAGGTACAGTTGAAGTAAAAATGGTTCTTTGTCTTTAACTAAATAATTGAAACGGTTATATTATGTCATTAAACTTTACAGCATGGCCTTCTAAGTCTTCATTAGTGATTTTGCTTGAATACAGCTTAGATCCACAAAGTTGAATCAGTTCATCTGGACACAAGTTGAACTTGTGACATGTGACTTGGATGAGTGGCAAAACGTATGAACTGATTCAACTTTGTGGATTTGTGTACCTGGATTATTGAGCATGCATCAAGAAATACAGCTTAGGGTTAGTTTAACTGCATCCAATAAAAAAAAACATGGAACAGGGCCGCTCAGGTGGCGCAGTGGTAAAAACGCACGCCAGCAAACCAGAGCTTGGATCTCGAATACATCGTATCGAATCTCAGCTCTGCCATCCGGCGATTGGCCTGTTGTTCATATAGGTAGGGTCTCCTCGTAGCTGATGCGACTGTGACCTCTGCTGGCTGAATGATGGCGCCTGCACAGGGGCGGGGAAGGAGTGCGTTGTTCATGGTGTGTCTCTCCGTACACAGGGCTGATCCGCATTAGCACTCGCCTAGTGCAGGTGAAAAGATGCATACAGCTGCTGCCCACTTGTTGGAGGGGGCGTGAGTTAGGTTTGTTCTCCTCAAATCATAGTGGGGATCGGCATTGGTGGAGAGGAAGCGTGATGCAATTGGGCAATTGGAAATTGAAAATCCAGATCAACACAGATACATGTGGAGCTTTCAGAGTGAATCTGATGTTTTTTACACACAAATGCAGATTCGTCTCATATGCACACTTTGATGATGTTTTACCGCACCACTCAGGCCGAGCGCTGAACAAAGCGACAGTTCCTAGTTAATTTGGGTATTTAGGGGATGTTGAGTTACAAGGTACCACTGTATGTGAAGCTCAGGTAATACTTTCCCTATTAGTTCTTTTCTATAATTCTTTTTGCATTTCTTCTCTTCTTTACTCTTTTATTGCTGTCAGGGTGCCATATTAACCACTCTACTAGTCACAAGAAACTTCTCAGGTAAAAGTTTTAAGTTACACTTGTGTATGTGCTGAATGATTAATTAATCTACTTTTTTTCTAATATTAGAATGTAATGAATAGGGTTATGTTTAGGTATTTGTTTTGTAACAACCAGTATTTTGTAATTCCAGCACTTTAAAAAAGGTTACATTATTAAAAGAAATAGACCAGTAATGTTATTGAGTGTAATAGAGGAACTTGTCTGCAAAGATGATTTAGCAGTCTGGGGAATGCAGTTATTATCCAGTTATTGTTGTTGATACAGACACATCGACATCACTAGTACTGTTTTCTCTGGCTTGTTTCTTAACAAGTTTTATTAAAAATTCATTTTTAGGCACCCAGGTGGCGCAGTGGGATATTCCGCTTGCAGACCAGCACCGAGTTTCTGATCTCCCCGGTTCGAAACTCTGTGTTGCCTCCGGTAGGCTGGGCGCCATCTGGTGGGCATAATTGGCAGTGCCTGCAGCAGATACTAATTGGTCACCATATCTGCAGGGTGGGGGCCAGACTATGTGTGGGTGGGTGGGTCTTCATACGCTGTGTAAGGACCCTGATTGAAGAGACGCCTGTGCAGAATGCAGGGGAGAGAATAGGAGGGCTGTACACGTGTCGAAAGAGGCGTGTACAGCGACGTGCTCTCCTTGGATGTAATCTGGTATCTCTCAGCAGCGGAAGACAAAATTGAGTGTGCTAAATCAGGAGGAAAATGGGGAGAAAATGCATTTTAAAAAATGCATTTTTAAAAGCTTTATCATCATTACATATTGTTTAACTCTCCTTGTCCTTAACACAATTTATTTAATGCTTTAAGTTTTATTATTAATTTAAGTTAAGCTATAATATACTATATTTACTTACTTTTACATTTTTATCATTTGTTTCTCTTCTTTTTTGGGGGGTGTTGAATGAGGTAAGACTTATTAGGTTAAAAAGCGGTCTGACCAATCAGGTGCATGTAGTTCTGCTTCTTGGCCAATGATATGCTGCATGATGGATGCAAAGATTACACAAACAAAATGGGTTAACATAAACAATTAATTAAAAAAATGTTGCTACTGTATTAATATAATCTTAGTGATGGTTTAATCACTGTGTGTTGCAGATTGATAATTATGTAGTCTGTATTATCAGATTTGTAATATACAGTGATGAGTGGTTGGTTGTAATAATCATTTAATACATTAAGAATGTTAAGAATTTGCATTTCTCATTTAGCAGCTTGTCTGAATAATTTAGAAAATTTTTCTTCATTACACTGATTTATTTAAAGCTGCCTGTTGCATGTTTAACGTGTGTAATTATTCTATTATATTTATTAACATTTCTTTTCTTTGTCAATATACAGCAGCCAAAAGTCTGATCAACAAGAAGCCAGACGGTGTTAAGGTTAACATTCACTGTTTAATCTGAATATTTCACTGCCTTACATTAATATTAGTTCTAAACACATCATTCAAAACTTAATTTGACTTTCTTTCCTCATTTACATTAGATACATAATAAATAAAACATATAAATGTATATAATGTATTTGCATCAATATCCATCCATCCATCCATCCCCTTATTCTGTATCTGGGAAGATTAATATTAGATAAGAATGCTTGGCTAGCAATTGAGGTTTTAATATTTCAGTTTATCCCAAATTTATCATTGGGGTTAAGGTCAGGACTCTACAGGACACGAAACTTTCTCCACAATAAACTTGTCTTTATGGACCATCAATTCAGTTTAACAATTAATTTTATACACTGTTAGCATTTGGTGTGGCTAAAACTCAATAATTAGGGGTGTCCACAAATATATGGCCATATAGTGTGGGTTTCTTTCTATCAATGGTTTGTGATCATCTTACTTGGGTGGATCAGGTGTTAAAGCTTCATTTTTTTTTTACTTTTCCAGGCTAACAATAAAGCTAACAAAGACTCCAGCACATCCTCCCCTGCTCTGGTATCTTTAATAACAAGCACCACATTTTCCACTTATTTTATGTATTTGTTTCAGTTTCTATTTTACAATAAAATAACATAAAATGTATACATTTTTATTTTAAGCAAAGTGAAGTCTGATAGTTAATAAACCTTCAACAATTAGTAATGATTTTAACTACTGATGAACTAGTACTATTATCAATTTTAAACCATTTTTTTAAACATTTTTACAGGAACCTCAGACTACAGTCATTCACAATCCAGTGGAGAGAAACAAGGTCAGATATTAATTATTGATTCATTGTGTATTTATTATTAACCATTCATCCTTATTCTATAGTAACATATCACCAGGATGCAAATAAACCTCAATTCTGATCAAATACTAATTTGAATGCTAACATCAACACCATTCACTGTTAGGGTGTCTACGTAAAGACCGTATTTGTGTTCCTGAGATTTACAGGAGTCTGTGTATTTCAGGAATCCACAGAGAGTAACAACACCACAATAGAAGATGAAGATATGAAAGGTGCCTGTGTGTCACTCTGTGATTCATTCCATTTTCTATTCCTCTTACCCTCTATTCATCTCCTTCCTGCCTCTGTATGTGAACACCTTGAATGACATTCTGAACCTGTTAATCCATTCATCTTCTCATTGATGTATTGAGTGTTTAATCATCACTTGTTCTGTAACTTGTTCTGTCCAAAAACATGCAGCCAGGCAAATTGGTACCTGGCCACTAGGATGCATAAACCAGTGCATTGTAGTGCCGATCCCAAGCCCGGATAAATAGGGAGGGTTGTGTCACCTTTAGAGAACAACATGTTCAATGGTGCAATCATTTAATTCTTTAGATGAATCTTATTGAACATTTTTAATAAGAAGAAGTATAAGAGAATAATTATTGGCATAATAACATGCCGCCACTATCAAATATAGGAAAACATATTGTACTGTCTGATAACTGTCTCTGCTGTTCTCCAGCCTGCCAAGTAATCAATAAAGGTAAATTCATCTTTAATGAATCAATTTCTGGTTTAAACAGAATCTGACTAACAGATAAGCATGAATGTTTTTTAATGTTGATCAGGCTATAGACCAATGTGATGTGTGTTTCAGCTCGAAAGCAGGAGATTATTAAAGTTACAGAGCAGCTGATCGAATCCATCAACAATGGAGACTTTGAAACTTATTCGTAAGTACGCATGAACACACACACACACACACACACACACACACACACACACACACTGAAAGATCAGTAATTATTAATGTATTGCTGATTGATTATAGCTAAGTGCTTTAAGGGGTAATAGTGTATTAGACTGCTGTATTGATTAGTGATTGCTAGGGATGTAACGATGCACCACAAGACAGTTAAAAATCGATTCACATGTGTAACGATTCAAAACGGTTTACATGTATCATAAAATCGATATTCACTTTAAAAAGCAGAGGGCACTGGCGCTACTCATCTCGCCTGGTTGATGTCACTACAGGGTTGCCAGGTTCTGAATTTTCCAGCCAAATTTATTTATGTGAGGATACTTTCTTTATTTGTATTATTCATTTATTTATATAATGTGGGATTTATTTCATTTCAGGTTTTTTTTTACACAAAAAGGGAAATGTGCAGCATTGTTTTGCATAGTTTGTACCTACCTCAGAAATAAAAGGAAACTTTGTCATAATTTGTCTTCAATTTAATTTTGTTTAAAAAAAATCGAGAAAAAATCGTATCATGAACCCAGTATCGTAAATCGCATCGCATCATGGGTAGAGTGTATCGTTACATCTCTAGTGATTGCTGATACATGTATAAGTGATTGGGCTGGAGGTAAGGCAGTGGTGGCTCAACAGTTAAGGTACAGGTCTGTTGATTCAAAGGTTAAAGTTTTAAGCCCCACCACTGCTGAGCTGCCACTGCTGGGTTATAAAACACCTCCCAAATGCATTCAAAGGTAAAATGGCACTATAACAAACACTTTAAAGTTGCTTTTCATTGTGTGTGTAGTAAGATTTGTGATCCTGGCTTGACATCCTTTGAACCTGAGGCACTGGGAAATCTGGTTGAAGGACATGATTTTCACCGCTTCTACTTTGAACACGGTATCTATATATAATATCTCTATTAACTGCATTATTGTTTTTCCATTTCATTATTGTTTTCATCAATCACTTTATCATGGTCAGGGTCACGGTGGGTCTGGTTCAACCCGGAAACACTGACTGCAAGCCAGGAAACCCTGAACAGGGTGATTAGGCCAGCCCCTAATCAGACATAGCCAATCATGTCTGTTTGTAGATGACCAATCAGATCATAGTGTCACTGATATTCAAACCCAGATCTGAGTGGTGGTGGGGTGGCATAATAGACAACTTCCAACCCGAGCACTAACTGCATCATTATTATTATTATCCAGGTCATTTACTCACTCACTCACTCACTGTCTTAATTGCTTATCCAATCAAGGTCATGGGTGGGGTGGGGGGGGGGGGGGTGCTGGAGCCTACCCCAGCTTTTCAATGGGCGCAAGGCACACAGTAACACCCTGGACGGGGTGCCAGTCCGTCGCAAGGTCATTTATTATATTATTTGCTATGTATCTCCAGCTCTGTCGAAGGGCATCAAACCAGTTCACACCATTCTGTTAAACCCTCATGTGCACCTGATCGGCGAGGATGCTGCATGTATCGCCTACATACGACTAACACAGTACATGGACAGCGGCCGTCCGCGAACCACCCAGTCTGAGGAAACGCGAGTGTGGCATCGCCGTGAAGGGAAGTGGCAAAACATCCACTTTCACCGGTCTGGAGCCCCCAGCAGCAAGTAAGCCCAATAAACAATATTTAATAACAATGAATTAATCAGAAATGTACTAACTGTTAATTTATTAAAACATTAGTAAAGGGTCAATTGATAATTGAGGGATAGTTAATTAACACGGTACACTACCAGCTCTTTAGAGTGACCAGCAATAAGTAATAAGCCTTTCAGATGGACAGTGTGGCCAGTTAAAATTAATCTTAATTAATAACAAATTAATCAATCAATTGCTAGTTAATTATTAGTCAGCAATCAAGATAATAAATTATTACTGATTTAGTGTGTTATTATTCATACACCAAACAATTACTAATCAAAACCAGACCAGTCAATAGTGAGTCACAAACCAGTCATTATTTAAATAAAGTGATAATTGATCAATTACTAATAAAGAAATTACTTTGAGAAACTACCTAACAAATGGTGGAGAATGCGGGCATAATACCAAGTATATGGACATAAGTGTAACTAAGATCTAACAGTTACAATCACAGATTCTTCTAATTCATTGCCACCAAGCATGACTCATAATTTAATCAATAATCATTACAGTAGTTAAACACTAAAACTGAAATCTCAAAGCCATTCTTCATTCCTGATCAATACCAAAATAAATTTAGGGCGCTCAGGTGGCACACCACAATACCACACCAAAGCTGACATCTCGAACTTGTCAGTTCGAATCTCAGCTCTGAGCACCTACACAAAAAACAATTGGTTAGTTGTTCAGGGTGAGTGCCGGAAGGGAGTCCTCATAACTGATGCAATTACGGCCTCTGCTGGCTAATTGATCGAGGGATAATGAGGATCGGGGTGTGTCTCTCCGTACACAAAACTGATCCACATATGAACTCGGCGCGTGCTGGTGAAAAGATGCGGTCGGCTACTGCACACGTGTCGGAGGGGCCGTGTGTTAGTCACGGCTCTCCTCATGATCAACATAAGTAGAGAGGAAGTGTAATACAATCAGGTAATTGGATACGACTAAATTGGAAGGAAAATTGGGCGGAAATGCTAAAAAAAAAATCTGTTATCATCTATCATTAAATCTTTTACCCTACAAACACTAATCAGTCAACAACTAATCAATCAGTTGCCACTATCCACAATCAATCTCTAATAAATTAATACATAATCAGCCACATACTCATTCATAAACACTTTATAAACAGTGTTACTCAGTGAACCCATGGAAGTTGTAAGCAGCTAATATTAAGAGTAATTAGCACCATTATTGCTGTATGGAGTCTTTTCTTAGTCTTTAACCAACACTAATTAGTGTGATTGCAGTAGTTACTCTAAATCATCCGGCCCGTTGATGACACCACTGCTTGTATACTAGCTTTTGAATCCGTTCGCCCGCCACGCCCGTTTTTTACACTTTTTTGTCCCCATTGGCTTCAATTCATTTTTCGAATGGCAGGTTGATATAGTGAACTTCTGCTCAAACGACAGCTTGAACACAGATACAGTCACCTGTCTGAGAAAAAGTATTCACACCCCCACAAACTGCAGGTCTTCTATACAGCATTTGGATACGCACACCTGCCACGCCCGTTTTTTGCCCCATTCACTTCCATTCATTTTTATAATTTTGAGATATCAAGGCCGTTCCAACTCTAAATCATACAGCCCGTTGATGACACCATGACTCGTATACAGCTTTTGGGTACACACACCCGCTCACCCGCTATTGCTGAAATCACACTCGCATTTTCTTCAGGAAATGCACCTCTCTAGTTTTAAATGTTCTCAATATGCCTGGACCCATGAAATATTGTCAGTGATTGATGCTTAGTCTAATTTTAGGTCAGGAAAAGGTTAATGTACCCAATGTAGCTAAATCCATTGAGGTTGTTAGCAGTCTTTGCCAAATGTAGACTAATCTCAGCTGTATGGAGTATTTTCTTCATTGGTTAGTATAGATGTTCCCAATAGGGATAAACAACCAGCCAATAGTACAATAAAGCTTTAATTTATAAACGTAAGAAGTCACTTGTCATGAAACGTCAGCTTTTGTAAAAATATGTTTTGTGTATTTGTAGTTGATTGAGTCTGAAGTTCCTAAGTGAGATCAACTGCATCTTATCACCAATCAACAATTTATCAAACTACCCAAGTTTCTTCCTGTCAAGATTCAGCCAAAACACACACACACACACACACACACACACAGCCATGTTAAATAGATGGCGTGTGTGTGTTTTTAAGCATTTTCTTTTTAAACAAAAGTTCCTGCCATGTGTTTGGTTCTGGTGATGTACATATATTAAATATGTGGATGTTCATTTATTAATACACTCTGAATCTTAGCTTACCCATAAAATTCTCAGACACACACACACACACACACACTAACACACACTGCAAGTACACATAAAAATAAATAGATATATATCCAATAAGAATGTAGCATATCGAGCACATCAGCTGTGCATGCTAATTTTCATATGTATGAAATTCTCGGACGATCACAAACCTCATTGATATTTATGTTTACTAATGTTAATAAATATCTAATACTTTTACTTCTTTTAGCTTTTATCAAATACCTCATGTTTATCTGTAATTATTACTGTGTTATTATTATTATTATTATTATTGCTGTCTTTCTAGTTTTAAAACGTTTGTCAGCAAAATTATTCAAAACATTTGCTATGATTATGAACAATGATTTTACATTGCAGACATAGCAGAAGACAAATGATTCATGCTGATTATTTTTTCATATGTATACTTGTTATTAAGGTAGCTTATAGTATTGTCTCACCCCCTAAAGCAGTGGTCACACCAGGGTTCCATCAGTGAAATTACATTTAAAAGACCTCTTTGGTAGTGTGGCCAATGAGTTCTTTGTAAGAAAGAATTTTGCAAGTAGAACTTCGTGTATATAAAGTTTTAATTGGGTAAATATGACTAAACTGTTTACAGCATTAAATTCTCCCTTTTTTATTTTTGCACTTTACACGTAATGGTTAGTGAGATTAACCTGATAGAGACTCTAACAGACTCAACACAACCCAGTGTAAATATAAGATCTGATTCAGTTTCTAAAATCAGTTTAGATTTGTAAAACTTGAATCTGAAATTTTTTAGCCACAACTTAAATTCTAACGCAGCAAATATTGCTAAATGCACCAAAAAGAAGGACAGATTTTGTCATCATTGGATAAATAACTAGTAAAATTCTGGTGTGACCATGTCCTATCTGTACACTTCCACTATTTATTTTTCTATAAAGCACTTCCACTTTTTTTATTTTTTTTTATTTTTAGGAATCTATGTATTGTACTGTAACCTGGTAAAAACAAGCAAACAAAAACAATCAGCACAAAAAACATTTTTATTACATGTTAGTCATATTTGCATTAGGTTTTGCAAGCAGGTTTTGTAAACTAATGGAACAACCTCAACTCTGCTCAGGTGGCGCAGCGGTAAAAACACACGCTGGAACAAGAGCTGGGATCTAAAATACATCGTATCGAGTCTCAGCTCTGCCTACCGGCTAAGGATGAGTGGCCACATGAACAACGATTGGCCTGTTGTACAGATATGGGCGGGACTAAGCCGGATGGGGTCTCTCTCTCATGACTGGTGCAATTACGACCTCTGTTGGCTGCACAGAGATGAGAAAAGAGTGCTCTCAGGGTGTGTCTCTCCGTACACAGTGCTGAGCTGCACTGCACTGGTCAAAGTGTAGGTGATAAGATGCATACAGCATGCTGCCCACGTGTCGGAGAGGGCGTGGGTTAGCTTCGTTCTCCTCAATCAGAGCAGGGATCGGCATTGGTGGAGAGGAAGCATGATGCAATCGGGCAATTGGATGCACTAAACAGGGAGAAAAAGGGGAGAAAATGCATAAAATATATATATAAAGAATGACTTTTACAGCTTGAAGCGTGAGTTGGTCATTGGGTCTTGAAATCCAAGCAAATATGTTTTTTTAAAGAGGATATAACAAAATGCATTATTCCTTTACATATAATAAGCCAAGTCACCCAACAAAGAGAGTTTTCTGCATTTTTTGGCACAGGTAGTAGTTGTTTGGAGTAGTTTGGAGTAGTTTATCAGATTTAAGTTGGGTTCTGAATGCTATTGCAAAATATCATGACTTTGGAGAGAACACTGAAGAAATGGGCTTAATTTGTTTTGTTGAGTTATAAGACCGTGCGCTCTAGTTAAAAACGGTTATTGACATAATTTAGCATCAGTAAGAATCACAGTGGCGATGACATAATTGGTATTACTATAACTTAATGGTCTTCCTAGAGGGAAAACCTCATTACTGCTTGACTATGCCAATCATCTGTTTGTTATTATTAGTGCTCCTTTTGCTGAAACCCTTAATGTGAAGACTTGTTTCCATGACAATGTTTAGCCATTTAACAATATTAAAATTAAACTACAATAAAGTTGTGATGTGTTTAAATTCACTTGTGTTTGTCTTCATGTGCAGCAAATTAAATAGTTCTAATAGATTATTTAAAATACCTGCAGCTAAAGCCATTACTTCCCTGATTTTAAAGACATTATTATTATTATTACTTAGTAATTAAGCAGTGCTTTAGTACAGATCTGCTATAAGAGAACTGGTAGACAACTGCTGTTCAGTGGGCTTTCATAAATGACCTTAGTTTTACCTCAAGGGATGATTCCATCCAGATGTGCTGAAGATGTTGTGCCTGCCAGAGGTGGGTCACACGTCAGTAGGGCAATTTTGGGCTTCATTTCCAAGCAAAAGTCAAAGTCAGACTGAAGCATTTTAGCAAGAGACAAATCAGTATTAGACTGGTTTAATATTTTGATACTATCAAAATGAGCAAACATCTTCGAAAAAATCTTATATGTGCCTTACGTTTAATCAAGGAGCTTAAAAATTGGGGATCAATTAAGTAATCAATCAATCAATCAAAAACACTCCTGAAGGTGGCGCAGCGGTAAAATACGTTAGCACACCAGAGCTGGGTTTTGTAATCCATCGTATCGAATCTCAGCTCTGCCACCTGGCTTGGCTGGGCGGCTGCATGAACAACGATTGGCTGTTGTTCATAGGGTTAGGGGCAAGCCGAATCATAGGTTCTCATAACCAGTGCAAAAACACAGGGCCTGCACAGGGCTGAGGGATAATGCTGATCAGGGTGTGGCTCTCCGTGTACAGTGCTGATCGGTATATATGAACTCAACTCGTGCAGGTAAAAAATGCAGTCTGTACTGAGCACGTGTTGGAGGGGCTGTGTGTCAGTTGAGAAGCATCCTCAGTCAGCGATGGAGGGTTGAATCAGTGGAGGATGCAATCGGAGTAATTGGACACGACTAGATTAGGGGAGAAAATTCACTCCTTGATATTAGTGCATTTAGACATGTTAGCCATACTACTTGTGGTTAACAGCTTACAGCCATTTAGATTTCAAGTTCAAGACAAATATTTCCAGTGAAACTGTGACCACAGTTTTGGGATCTATTCAACTTTTATTTGGACTTTTATTAGCCAGAGCTTTTTTGTGATTATCCAATCCGAGTGCCTGACCTTGACCTCACTAATGCTATTAATAATACTAATGGCTGAATGAAAGTAAATCCCTGTATCATGGTCCAAAAGCTAGAAACCTTTCCAGAAGAATTGAGGCTGGTAGCAGCAAAGCAACACCAACTTATAAATACTGTGAATGGACTGAAACAGACAACATGGGCGCTTAATACTTTGATATAACCTTTATTTTCTATCAGACGCACACACGCACACACACCGTGTTGTATAGTGGTTGTCTACAATACACAGACACATGCCGTCAGATATAATCATATATAATTATTATTAATGACATCACAGTGAACACAGTAGCAGGACAGTCAACACAAATGCATGGATTAGGCATTTTTTGTGCAAGGAAGCATAAAGTGAAACGATCCAAATAAAATAAAATAAAATAAATAAATAAAATAGATACATTTTTATGTATTAATAAATTTCACCTATTTAAACACTATTGACGTTTGACATTTACCGGACGCTTTTATCCAAAGCGACTTACACTATACAGTCTGAGCAATTGAGGGTTAAGGGCCTTGCTCAAGGACCCAACAGTGGTAACCTGGCAGTGGTGGGGATTGAACCAGCGACTTTCTGCTTACTAGTCCAGTACCTTAACCGCTAGGCTACAACTGCCCAACACTACTGATCTCTCATCAGTGAAAGATCAAACTTTATTATAATAGGTTCATTATGATCATTATAGCATTTGCTACATCAGGTAAATCAACAGTAAATGATATAAAGGACTTGTCTTGTTCCAACACTGTATAAACACGTTCTCCAGTCCACTTCCCACCGCCTCGCTTACAAGCTTAGATACAAACAGCAGCTATAAAGTTCTTACAGCGTTTTAAATGTTAGCATGCTACAGAAATAGAAGTTGTTTCATTCCTCTTTCACTTTTTCCATCTCAGATCATTCTTTTTCCTCTCTCTTATGCTTTTTCTTAGATTGATTGACTTCCTCTCTCATTCCAGCCCTTCCTTTTTATGATTTCCATCCTGTCGACTTCATTTCCCCTGCTTTCAATTCTCCTATTTGCTTAACCGTTCTCATTAGCTTTTTTAATTCTTTGTTTCACTACCCACTCCACTACAAATTTCTCTTTCACTTTCCATCCTCCACCTCATTTCCTTTTTTCTTATTCAATTTCCATTCTTTTTTTTAATATATATTTTGTTTATGCATTTTCTCCCCTTTTTTCTCCCTTTTTTTTAGCACGTCCAATTGCCCCATTACGTCATGCTTTCTCTCCACCAATGCCGATCCCTGCTCTGATTGAGGAGAACGACGCTAACCCATGCCCCCTCCGACAAGTGGCCAGCATGCTGTATGCATCTTATCACCTACACTTTGACGAGTGCAATGCAGCTCAGCGTTGTGTACGGAGGGACACACCATAAGAGCACTCTTTTCTCATCTCTGTGCAGGTGCCATCAATCAGCCAGCAGAGGTCGTAATTGCACCAGTCATGAGAGAGAGACCCTATCCGACTTAGTCCCGCCCATCTGAACAACAGGCCAATCGTTGTTCATGTGGCCGCTCAGCCTCAGCCGGCAAGGCAGAGCTGAGATTCGATACGAGCTCTGGTTCCAGCGTGTAGTTTTACCGCTGCGCCACCTGAGCAGCCTTCAATTTCCATTCTTAATTTTGTTAAGCTATACTTCCTCTTGTTTCCATGCTTCTTGTTTTCCCTCAATCTGCTATGCTATGCCTCCTCTTGTCAGTTTTATCACACACTTTCTTCTCACGTCCTTTTCCATTTCAGATTTTACAGCTGTAAACACGAGAAAGAAACCCCTTCATAATTCAAAAGTTAGCATGCTAGCTAGTTAGCAATACAATCTAATACTTCTTGTAGCGTAGGTGCTTAACCATGTGATGTAGATGATATATACTTCCAAGCAGAGAAAGGGAAGAAGTGAACAAGAGAGTCTTAAACAATGCTGAAATGCAGCACATAAATAAATTACAATAAATAAATAACTTTAATACTTCTAAGTTACAGATGATACGTTTAGACTACGACTCACAGACGAGCGAGTGAGACACGAAAAAAGACAAACGAGTGAACGTCCATACTGCACTCTGTTATTAATATAGGACTGATGCTAATCATGCTTATGCTAATTCTGCATACTGTGGTTAATGTGCACTACAGATTAAAATCCAGTTTGTATACAAATCAGTGATGAGCAGAGACGCTAACACAAGCAGCTAGTTTATCACACGTAATGAATTATGATTAGCACACAGTGACCTTATGGTGGTGTAAATCCTGGACTGATGAATAACATGATTGATAAGTGATTAGTGATTAACACACACGATTAATGAGGACTGTCGTCCCTAAAAATGCCGGGCTGATCCTGCCTGACATCATTATACTGTTCAACTAGCTGCAATCATCCAAGTGGCTAGCTAAGGATAGCTAGCTTGCATAATCTTGCTAACAAATAAGCTAGCCAGCACCACAGGTACTATAATACCTTAGTGTAACCCTAGTCAGCTTATTAAATGTAATGACTTTTAGCGTCAAGCTATGTCTTTATGCAGTAATATTGAATAGAGCATTTTATGGCATCATTTGCTAATTAGCCGCTAATTCTTCTGAATTCGGCTGTTCCTGTTAGGTCGCCACAGTGGATCATTCGTCTCCATCTTGCCCTGCCTTGAGCATCCTGCTCTGTCACCCAAACCACCTGCACCTTCACCTCCTACCTCATTATATCCGTACACCTCATCTTTGACCTCCTGTTTTCCTCCTATCTGGTGGCTCCATGCTCAGCATCCTTTTCTCGATGTAACTCTCATCTCTCCTCTGCACATGCTCAAACCATCTCAATCTGTCCTCCCTAACTTTGTCTCTAAAACACCTACCTGTGCTGTCACTCAGTATCCACTATTAATTATTATTATTATTCCTGGAACATTTTCTATTTAAATGTCTATATGTAGCCACATAGTTTGCTAGTAACAAAATATAGTAAAATTATATAGCTATTATATTAATAGCTATACTATATAGGATATAGTATAGCTATTGGGCTAGCTTTATACAAAGGGACACTGGTGAAATGAAACATAAATAGCTAAACAGCTAGTTAGCCTTGTCGTGCACTTCTATCACTCTATAATACACAGTATTAAATAAGGTAATAAATATATGTCTGTGTAGAATGTACACTAAACAAATATAGCTGGTTAGAAAATACAGCCGTACAATCAATAGAGTAAAAAGAAAAAAGCTAGCTTAAATTATGTTTAGCTAGCATCAAAAGTAAGGTGCTGAATATAACTAGCTAGCAAATAGTGCCATAAAATGTAGTACTGATTGTGGTTAGTTGGTTGACATTACACTAGAAGACTAGCACTGCAGTAGCTTAGCTTAGCGTAGTTAAGATAATCATTTTAGTGCTCTCGTATTATCTTCCTTTTTTTTTTTAGATAAATAATATAAACACAGTGAGTCTCTTTGGTCACAACAAGAAGCACGACCAAACGATAAACAGGAAGACATGTGACAGGAAGTAATAAAGGAGAAAGAGGTGGATTTTAGGATTGCTTAAGCATTCTGGTAAATGCATCTGAATCAAGCAGCAGACATGATGCGGTAGGTCATCGTTATGGTGATTCCACTGGTCATCGTCACAGCAGCATTTGCTACGTCCACATGGGAATGTGCACTATAGATTTAGTGTTCCTCTTCCTCAACCTGAAAGAGAGCAGGGAAGGTGGGGTTAACAAAATGCTAAAGCTAATGGTATGAAAGTTTAGCTTGATGCATATACGTATGGTAGAATACATGAGGATATTGCTAATGCTTAACTTTATGGCTTAATTTTATTTTAAAACTAAAAGTAGGGCAAACCAAATACATTTTAATGCTAGGTATCAAAGAGGTGATGCTAATGCTAGTGGTAAGAGGAAATAGCATGGCGCTATAAGACTGATCTATTAGTTATATAGCACAAACAACAGTGATGTAAAGCAAGCAAAAAAAAAAGTGTCGCTGAGAAAAATAATAACTTTAACGTTCAAACAAAGGCTTTACGTTACATCCTGTAAACCACAGTAGGACCAGATTACCACCATTTTCTTGAATTAAATACACCGATCAGCCATAACATTAAAACCACCTCTTTGTTTCTACACTCACTGTCCATTTTATCAGCTCCACTTACCACATAAGAGCACTTTGTAGCTCTACAATTACTAACAAAGCATTTCTCTGCATGCTTTGTTAGCCCCCTTTCATGCTGTTCTTCAATGGTCAGGACTCTCCCAGGACCACTACAGAGCAGGTATTATTTAGGTGGTGGTTGATTCTCAGCACTGCAGTGACACCGACATGGTGGTGGTGTGATAGTGTGTGTTGTGCTGGAATGGATCAGACACAGCAGCGCTGCTGGAGTTTTTAAATACCGTGTCCACTCACTGTCCACTCTATTATTCACTCCTACCTAGTTGGTCCACCTTGTAGATGTAAAGTCAGAGACGATCGCTCATCTATTGCTGCTGTTTGAGTTGGTCATCTTCTAGACCTTCATCAGTGGTCACAGGATGCTGCCCATGAAGCGCTGTTGGCTGGATATTTTTAGTTGGTGGACTATTCTCAGTCCAGCAGGGACAGTGAGGTGTTTAAAAACTCCAGGAGCATTGCTGTGTCTTATCCACTCATACCAGCACAACACACACTAACACACCACCACCATGTCAGTGTCACTGCAGTGCTGAGAATGATCCACCACCTAAATAATATCTGCTCTTTGGTGGTCCTGTGGGGGTCCTGACCATTGATGAACAGCATTAAAGGGGGCTTTTAAAGCATGCAGAAAAACAGATGGACTACAGTCAGTAATTGTAGAACTACAAAGTGCTTCTATATGGTAAGTGGAGCTGATAAAATGGTTGTGTTGCCTGGGTGGCGGTAAAAATCATGAAAATATGGGTCGCTGGAAAAAAAGGTCGCTTAAAACACCCTGCTGTAAGGGAAAGCAGCGAAATCTTACCTCTGTGATGGCATGGTGAGCAAAGTCCAGGTGAGTTTCTTCATGCTGTTCCTCTACTCTTTCTGACATCACTACAGTCTCACTGACCTCTCGAATCTCATGATGCTCAGAGAACGTCACCTGTACACCATAATCCAATTAGTATGAAGAACTTCATCTAATCCGAATAAAGAGCATTATCTCTACATCATTATTTAATAAAACAAGAAATATTTATAATTCTACCCTGGAAACACCCCTACTTTACCCCTGGAAGCATATGCACCATAATCTCTAAACTGTTATCTAATTATTGTAAAATGCATTATCTGAATATCATCATCCAATCAGAATAAAGAACATGTCAAATCAAGATTAAACACAGGTACATCTATCAATCACACACTTCGGTCTCGTCTCCTTCACTCTTCACCACTGTTCTCTTCACTGTTGTAATGTGGGCGTGTCCATCTGTGGCACCATCAGCTGACAGGCACCTTCTCATTACCTGTACAGGTAACACAAACCTGTTTAGACACACACTACTTCACACTTAAAATGTCAGTATTAGAGTTGTCATGCGTGCAGTTAAAAACCACTGCTTTTCACCTGCCAGAGATCTAAATCTTCATTAGAAATTATGATTGACTCCAGCTAGTGACTTTTTGATATATAATTAGGGCTCTTTAAGCATAAAGTAAGATTTTGGGTTTTCTGTTTAATGTTAAAAGAAGAACACTGTTTATGTACTTGAGTTGTGCATACTAACAAACTATGTGCAGTCAAACTATCCCTAGTTATTTGGGCATCAGACATACAAATTATTAAAAATAAAAAAAATTAATGGAAAATTTGAAGGTCATACCAGAAAGAGAAATTACATTATAGAACTCTTTATACAACTTGTGAATTAATAGGTTACAAAAAGAAATTATTGAAATCTTCCTTACAGATTTCACTTCTACTAAATTATTCCAATTAGTTTTTTGTGTTTCCTGTGTTTACAAATTATTATTTTAAAAGGCCATGAAAACCAGTTGCAATCGGGGGTCATGTTTGGGGTCAGCATAACTGGTCAGTACATACCTTAGTGATGACCATATTTCCCTGTTCATCCGTGTACTGCTCCCTCTTAAATTCTGTAGCTGCATCATTACCTCCATCAGCCTGTTAGCAAACACAAATATGAAATATCTGTATGTATATACTCATATAAAATATATGAAGCATCCCTGCTTTAGCATAGTAAGGTTAGGGATATTATAAAGAAAATAGTGCATATCATGTAGAAGTTGCCTTTTTACAATAAACCATGTAAACAAATGTAACATTCTCAAACCTGGTCTTATATCAGCAAAAAGGTCAAGTTCTACCAAATATGGTGTTTAAGTAGATAAAATAAACTCTTCAGGAAAAAACATCGACTCTTTATATTAAAACAAACAGGAAAACAAAGGTTCATTCAGTCATTATGCAGCCATTACAAATAATCAGAATATTCAGATACGCCAAACTACACAGGTGCAGTTATCTGTTTAATGGAAATCCTGCTAACTATAAGCCCCTGACAGTCGTATCCACAAAGGTTTTTTGAAAAGCAGCTTTTACCCCTGATCTTTTAAAAAATGTATAGCCACACCAACACTTTGTGGACTAGATTGTGGACTCTCTCAACCGGTGTTCCTCAGGGCTCTGTACTTGGCCCACTTCTTTTCTCTATCTACACCCGCTCTCTGGGTAAGGTCATAGCCTCCCATGGCTTCTCCTACCACTCCTATGCAGATGACACTCAGCTCGTTCTGTCATTTCCTCCTTCAGACACACAAGTCTCAGCTCGCATCTCAGCATGTCTGCGAGATATCTCACAATGGATGTCAGCTCATCATCTAAATCAATCTAGATCAATCTCCAACCCAGGACCTAGTCATCTCTCTTGACGACTCCCAGATCAGACCATCTGATAAGGTAAGAAGCCTTGGTGTCATCCTGGGTAACCAGCTGACCTTCTCTCCTTATATAGCCAACATGACAAGATCGTGCCGGTTCCTCTTGTACAACATCAGGAAGATTCGACCATTTCTCTCCAGGGAAGCTACCCAGATTCTGGTCCAATCACTTGTAATCTCACGGTTGGACTACTGCAACTCCCTCTTGGCAGGAGCTCCCATGTCCACTACTAAACCCTTGCAGCTCATTCAAAATGCAGCTGCTCGCCTGGTTTTTAACCAGCCCAAACACTGCCACATCAACCCACTGCTACGTTCTCTTCACTGGCTTCCTGTAGCTGCACGCATTCAGTTTAAAACACTGATGCTCGCCTACAAAGCCAGAAAGGGACCAGCCCCAAGCCACCTTCGTGGTCTAATCAAACCCCGCTCTGTACCACGCAACCTCCGAGCCACTAGTCTCGCTCGACTTGAGCCTCCACCCAGGACTAAAGGAAGACAAGCATCAAGGCTGTTCTCTGTTCTAGCACCCAAGTGGTGGAATGAACTTCCTCTGTCTGTCCGAACATCTGAGTCTCTTGCTGTCTTTAAAAAACTATTAAAAACCCACCTTTTTACTAAGCACTTAAGTTGACTTGTACTTATTTACTAACATTTTTTTCCATTTCCAAAAAAATAAAAAAAAATAAAAATAAATTAACACTTTGGTTCTAACAGGTTTCAGCAGATTTGTGTTCTTCGACTGTTGTTTACTAAAACTTGAGAAATGAAATGTTTACTATGGAAGCACTTCTGTAAGTCGCTCTGGATTCTGCTAAATGCAGAAAATGTAAATGTAGATTGAGTTTGCAGGCCCCTTACTCATCTTTATAACATCCTACTCTTCTTGTACCAATTGACCATACCTATTAATTATAACAATTATTTCCAAATAAAATTGACCCAGACAGCAAACTGTAACCATAACATACAGATTAACCGTCCCTTATTCAAAGCAGTTTGTTTGTTTATTAAAATTTTAACGTCATGTTTTACACTTTGGTATACAAGATTCATCAGTTTACAAGGTTATATTGAACACAGTTCTCTCCAATTAACCTCACTTGTGGAGAACATGTATAAGGGAAGAACATGCAAACTCCACAAGAAAGGACCCGGACCGCCCCGCCTGGGGATCGAACCCAGGACCTTCTTGCTGTGAGGCAACAGCGCTACTCACTTAGCCACTGTGCCGCCCAATCAAAGCAGTAGTGTATTAAGGAAGGTTGTCCAAAACAAAAGAATATCATGAAATTACCCAATTATTAATTATTAAAAAATTACCAGAACATTTTTTCATAAATCATTGATGAGTCACTTACTAGCACTTAATCTCGACCCTACTCGTTATTTCATTCCCATGAAATCATCCTTTATCCCTACCAAACTTGGACTTACCCATAAGATCACCTTCCACCTCAAATCATTCCTACCTTACCCTAGAATGATCCTTACATTTACTCTCAAGTCATTCCCAACTTACATTCCTCTAACATCTGCCCTGGACATGACATGACTTGGACTGGACTAAAAAAAGTGGAAGTGGACATGAATAGGGAACAGAAGGAGAGCAGTGAAACCTTGGTTTGGGAATACATGCACCATACAGGGCATTCATGCAATTAAGTTATTAATAACCATTCATGAACTCAAGATTGATCAATTAATGTCTCATTATAGTATCTTCTAACTGGTTATTTTAATAAATAATTGATAACATTATTGTTAAGCACATACAAAACCAGAACATGCAGCAATGCCAGATGAGGAGCCATAAAATCAGTAATGCCAGTGGTTATGGAGTTATGAATATGACATTGTTTGACATTTATTTAAAGTTTAGTTTTTAAAAAAGCCTGCATTTTTGGTAAGTATGCCAAAACGAAGATGCCAAACTAGCGGGAATCCACTGGTGATTAATCAAATAAAGAAAAAAATCAAAATCCTTGTGCCACGAGGAGCAGGAGAAGAAGATATAAGTAGTATCAGTACAGGTGGAGTTTGTGGCAAAGGATCAAGGCAAAGGATCATGCTCTGAACTCTTACCCTCCTCAGAACACCACCACTGTTACCTTACTGAGAAGGACATTGTTTAGGAAATGTAAAACATTAAAGGTTAAATATTTTTCCTCCTCTTTACCTCTTCTGATTCTTCCAAAACATCCTGGAGAACCGGTGCTTCCATATGGTTCTCAATCTGGTCACCATCTGGTTCTGTTTCTGAATAATATATCTCTTCAGGAAGCTGGACGCCACTCTGGATTTCATCAGGCTGGTCACTTGCAAAGTCTTGCATGCTGATGTAGGGCTCACCAGCTTCCTCATTAAACATTTGCTCTTCTGGTATGGAGTGTTGTTCTGTGGTTGTTTTATCACTGCTTGGTCCTGACTCAGGATGTTGACCAGTCAGAGAACCTTCTGTAGAAACAAGTTTTTGAAGCAATGCCAGAGCTTCATCAGTGCTCAGTGTTGGTACTGTAGTTTGGTCAGACTCAGAAAAGCTCCGAGCAATTAATTCCATCTCTGTGTTTTCACATGTCGACTCTGAGGGAATCGATTCTGACAGTACTCTCTTAGAATTTCTGGACCGTGCTACTGGAGCAACACTGGTGACGAGCTGGCATGACGTTGATTCTTCGGTTTGTTCAGTGCCAGATGGTTCTGGTGCTAAAAAGATCTCCCCAAACTCAAAGTGCAAAGTGTCTCTGACTGTGTCTGGTGTTTGTGGAGAGACGTCTGAGTAAATTGATGGTGAACCGTCTACTTGAAGTGTGGAATCTTTTAGAATGGAGGCGTCTGGCATGGTGTCCTCAAACTGCATTTCAGAATCATCTGTGCAAATGATATTGACTTCTTGTGCAGAAAAACTTTGGTCATCACATAGTTCCTTTGACAGATGTCTCTCTTCTGTGGAATGCAGAGGTTCTTCATGAGAGGCAGCTTTCTGAACAAGCTCAGCTTCAAAAGGTTCATCTGGAGAATTAGTTTCCTCCATTATAAATGTTTGCAGAGGTTCTTCAGGGGATGCAGCTTCCTGTAGTAGTTGAGAATCCAAATGTTCTTCAAGACATGCAGCTTCCAGCATTTCCTCTATCAATACACCTTCCTCCTCCGAATGAAGTTGCAGATGTTTTTCAGGAGATGCAGGTTCTTCTACAGGTGAAGATTCAATAGGTTGTTCAGTAGATGAAGGTTCCTCCTCCAGTGGCCACCTCAGATGTTCTTTAGAATACTCAGCATCCTGCTCAAACTCCAGAGATTCTTCAACTATTCCTGCATCGTGCACTAGTTCAGATTCTTCACAGGATAAAGGTTCATTCACCTCTGGAGAACCCAGCAGTTCTTTCGGTGATTCAGATTCATTTTCTTGTGGAGACTGCAGTGGCGTATCAGCAGATACAGAATTTTCATCTGCTTGAGATTTCAGAGGCTCTTCAGGAAGGACAGTTTCCTCCACCAGTGGAGATCTGGGAGACTCTTCAAAAGGTATAGGTTCTCCTGCTAGTGGAGATTCTGGAGAATCTTCAGGAGATGCAGGTTCCTCTACTGACAGAGATGTTGAATGTTCGTCAACAGGTGCAGCTTCCTCCAAATGTGATTTTGAAAGTTCTTCAGGAGATTCAAGAGCATTAGTGGAGATGAACCTTTCTAGTGGAGATTGAGGTGTCTCCACTACTTCAGACGTATCTTTCTGAGCTGGTTTAACTTCCAGATGTTCCTCAGCATATGCATCTTCATACACTTGATATTCCAAAAGTTCTTCAGAAGATAAAGCTTCTTCTGCTAGTGGTGATTTTAGAGGTTCTACAGGAGATGCAATTTCCTCCAGCATTGGTGATTTAAGACTTTCTTCAGAAGGCATAGCATCCTGCACTGGTTGAGATTGTAGTAGTTCTTTGGAAGATGCAGATTTCAGAGGTTCATCAGGAGATGAAGGTTCCTCAACTTGTAAAGAGTGCAGAGGATCTTCCTCCTGCTCCTGGAAACAAGGTGACTTGAGATCTACAGAACCTGCTAAATCACCAGATTCTTGGAGTTGGACCTCATCAGATTCTGGATTCACAAAAACGTAATCTGATTCAGACAGAGTAAGATCTGGTGTTTGCTGTGATATCTCCTGCTGTGGTGTTAAAGCTGTGCTGTCCTCTGTAGAAAACCTCTTCATCATTTGGTCATATGAAGGTGTACAATCCTCCAAAGTCTCCTGATCGTTCTCAGGGATCTCGTTGAGGGCAGAAGACGGCTGCATTAATTCAGAAGCTCCAGAGCCAGACCGGTGTGACTGTGAAGACTTCTCACTTTCTTCCAGATCACTTTTCTCATAAACAGGAGAAAGATCGAGTGGTGAACCTTGTTCTTCCTCAGCATGGTCTTCAGAGGTCACGTGGGGTTGGTTTGAGGGGTGATTTTTTGATAGCTCGTTTGAGAATCTATCAATTGATGATTGACTAAAGTTGAAGAAGTATTGCTCAAGGGGTTCTGTGTGCATGTTTACAGATGTAAGTGATACAGATGTGTCTTTTTGGTCTGAAGGTTCACACTGAGGCTGGTTTTCATGGAGGTATAAAGATGAAAGCTGTAATGATGAAATGGGATGGGGTGAACAATGAGACAAAAAGTGAAGATGGCTACAGTACCTCTGGGGGGCGCTGTACAGCCCTACAAAGCAGGTTGTTTAATGAATATTAATTAGACATCTTGCACCTACATTAATTACATTTCAGATGTGTAATAAGTACCCAACAGCTAACATGTTCAGCAGCTCTGGTTCTGGAAAGTTCTCTCCTTATAATTTTTAATAGATGTTTCAGAAAAGTCTTCAATAAAGATGCAGGTGTCGAACCAAACCTATCAGATTTACACTCACCAAACACAGTTGAAGAAAAAAACTTTATGGTAACTTACTTTTTCCTCTAAAAGCTCAGTAGATTCAGTTTGAACTTCCTGAATTACACACACATCTCTGCAACACACAGCACGTGTCAAAATGTTAATGCTAAACATTATTAACTTTGCCTTTAAATCATCGATCAGCCATAACATTAAAACCACCTCCTTGTTTCTACACTCACTGTCCATTTTATCAGCTCCACTCACCATATAGAAGCACTTTGTAGTTCTACAATTACTGACTGTAGTCCATCTGTTTCTCTGCATGCTTTGTTAGCCCCCTTTCATGCTGTTCTTCAATGGTCAGTACTCTCCCAGGACCACTACAGAGCAGGTATTATTTGGGTGTTGGATTGGATCATTATCAGCACTGCAGTGACACTGACATGGTGGTGGTGTGTTAGTGTGTGTTGTGCTGGTATGAGTGGATCAGACACAGCAATGCTGATGGAGTTTTTAAACACCTCACTGTCACTGCTGGACTGAGAATAGTCCACCAACCAAAAACACCCAGCCAACAGCACCCTGTGGGGGTGTCCTGTGACCACTGATGAAGGTCTAGAAGATGACCAACTCAAACAGCAGCAATAGATGAGCAATTGTCTCTGACTTTACATCTACAAGGTGGACCAACTAGGTAGGAGTGTCTAATAGAGTGGACAGTGAGTGGACATGGTATGTAAAAACTCCAGCAGTGCTGCTGTGTCTGGTCCACTCATACCAGCACAACACACACTAACACACCACCACCATGTCATTGTAACTGCAGTGCTGAGAATCAACCACCACCCAAATAATACCTGCTCTGTAGTGGTCCTGTGAGACAGGGTAAAAGCAGGCTAAAAAACTATGTAGAGAAACAGATGGACTACAGTCAGTAATTGTAAAAGTGCTTTTATATTGTAAGTGGAGCTGATAAAATGGACAGTGAGTGTAGAAACAAGGAGGTGGTTTTAATGTTATGGCTGATCAGTGTATAACAAATACACCATCAATATATCATCCTAGCCCTCCACAGTATACAAACGGTGCCACTTGCCTTGTGATCTCCAGTTCCTCCAGCATGTCTCCATGGTAACTCTCAGAGTGGGCATGGCCTCCAGGCTCAGACCAGGATGGAACGTCGAGCAGCGAGGCCACCGAGAGATCCTCCTCTGATACGGCGGGCGGGTGTCTTTGAGATGTCTCCGTCCTCCTCACCATTCTTGGACTGGCGGCATCCTCTTGTACCGAGGACAGAGCTGTGCACACATACACACATTACTGTTTTAGAAACCTTTTGTATTAAAGGCTAACCTGGTGTAAGGAGCCAACAACTGGACCCCTACATGATGAATTTCTACTAAGTGGTCCACGATTGACTGGATGTGATGGACTGTTTAATGGTTTGAGCAGTATTTAATGGTAATTTAATAATAGCTGTGCCAACAAATATGAGATTTTAAAAGAGGCAGCCCAGTTGAACACTGTTCCAGAATGATAACACCCCCATACAGCTGATTAAATTGTTAAAGAGTGATCTAATTAACACCAGAATGAAGTCAAGCTTAAGTTCTTCCAACTGACCCAATGAAGCTTTATAGGCAGTTTGGAAAAAGCGCCAACATCTCACCACTAACCATTCAGGACTTGTTGAAGGGCATTTAGATCACCTGTTCTGGAGCTAAAAGATGGCCCTCCTCATTAAATTCTTGGAATGAAAATACTGCAATCTAATTCTAATAGTCCCTCAGTTCACACCCTTGTGTAAGTGTGTCTGATGTGCGGTTGTGTACCTTCACTGTGGTCAAGTGTTTTCTCGATCTCAGCATACGTTCTAGATGTTTGTTCCTGCACTGAATTGTTAAGCTGAGTGTTGATCAGGTGAACGATGTCCATACGGTTTATCTTCGTCAGCTTCTTTATTAAAGAGTCCTCTGTACAACATACAAACACATATACAATTATAGTGATTATAGTGATCCCCATCATTGCTGGTGTAATGCAACACCACTGAGTCTGTAACACTACTCATCTGTACGCCAGATCACAGAGAACAACTGTAAAAAGAATTATATTTCCAGAACTCATAGATAAGACCTACCTGTGCCATGCTTGCCTTCCCGTTCTACCCAGCGCTGTAAGAGAGCGTTACTCTGTTCCTGCAGTGAATTTGGGTTCTCAGATCGGACCTGCTGCACCTCAGCCTCACTGAACTCCAGCTCCTTAGCTAACTCTGTGCACAGGAAAACATTTACAATCACAGCTCTGGCTGCTTGTCTGTTGTATTACATCGTGCATGTGATCATTTGTATCATTTAGTCATATTTTGTGGATAAATGGATTAAACTATGTGGACAACTTTTCTTTCTAGTGATTTAAGCTATTTCAGCTTCACCCATTGCTAACAAGTGTATTGAATTAAGCTTTGATTATCAAATGTAGGGCAGTGGTAGTTCATTGAGTAAGGTATAGGGCTACTAATCAAAAGGTTGCTGGTTCAAGCCACCAGCACCACTATCGGACTGCCACTGTCGGGCCCCTAAGCAAGGTTCTTAGCCCCCAATTTTTTAATCGTTATGGCTAGAGCAATGGAAACACATTCACCATGATCATCTCACAATCTGATAAAGCAATCTGGGCTGGAGAAATAATTGTCTGGGGCTGATTTGATTTTTGCACCCCTATGTTTAAATGAAAAGAACATCCCATAGTACTGAAGTTGAAGACAGCTTGGAAAATGAGCTCAAACATAAGCTTTGTTGAGGAAGAATGGCTATGCTGGCATCCAACATCTTTAAGGTGGATTGAAACACCAATGGCAATTCAGGAATCATCGGACAACACTGGTGCCAGATCTTGACCTCTCTAATGCTGCCATGTCTTACTAGAAGTGTCCCAAAATCTATCGAAAAGCCCAAAAAATGGAGGCTGGTTTAATTTCATTTAGTCTCATCAGATGCTTCATCCTGGTTCAGCTCCACTCCGGAAACACTGGGCGCGGGGCAGGAATATCCTGGCAGGTCACGTATCTATTGCAAGAGTTCTGCCACTCACCTCAAACATAGCCAATAATGTCTGTGAGTAGATGCCTGTTCAGCTGATAGCACCACTGACTTCCAAACCCGATGGTGGGCTAACATAATATATCGCTGTGCTACAAGCAACAGAGGGTGGTGTAGCAGTAATAGAAAGCACAACTGGATAGAGGATTGTATGTTACGTTTAGGTTTTCTTATGCATAAATGATAAGCCAGCTGCTAATCTGGTGTCTTTAAGATTTTAGTACTTGTTATCAGCAATACCCTCAAAACTCCAGTGGAAAATAAGAAGCAAACAAGACGTTTGCTGATGAACTACATTGTGTAATTTCAGCAGACCATTCCTTTAACTACTGAGAGGTTCACTATCCCTTACCTGCCCAGCTGAAACCAAGAAGATCAGCAATAATGGATAAAATCTCTTCTTTACGATCAGCATCATCATTCCAGTCCACTGTAAACATGCCATGTACAAAATAATTTAACAACACATACATATGATACTACATTTCACACAACACACACCTGAGTTAGTAACATTTGGGTTAGTAAATAAACTTAAGGGCTCAAACATACCCTACCAAAATCTAACAAAGCAAATCCAAACTGCATTCTGAGTCTTTCTGCAATAGAGCTCTATACAACACTTCTATAGGCCAAGCATCTTTTGGTAAAAATACTCTGAGCTTCAAATTGACTAAAGAGATTGTGTGTAGATAAATTCACAGAAGGAGTGTTAAGGCCTCAGCATACTTCATGCGGAGACGACGTTCGCCTGGCTTCGGCGACCAATGTGACGTAATTGTGGAGAAAGCGAACAACCACGGACGTCACACAGAGGCTTTACTCGCCTTGTCGCACACATAGATGCTGGGTGAACTCCACGGACGATGACACCTGTGATTAGTCAGTAAAAAAAGAGGCGTGCCATGAAAACAAATATGGACGATTTTGAGCAGCGTCTCAACTGTGATCATCGGCTGCGTCCGAAATCGCATACTTCCATACTGAACAGTACGCAGGAGCGGGTAGTGTGTCCGAATACGTAGTATTCATTAAACAGTACCCGAAAAGTACCCGGATAATCTACTACTTGGGCAGCTATTTTTGTGTATGCAAACACAGCACACTTGCGTACTGAAAGAGCTACTTCTGTACAGACCGAGCAGTGCGCACTGCCTCTAATTTAGTACGTACTGTTTAAGTATGTGATTTCAGACGCAGCCACGATTTTTTGGTAGTCATGAAACTTAACATCATAAATATCACAGCGTCATCTGCAGCTGTGGAGCAGACGCGACAGGCAAAACGAAACGTAAGCTCGTGAAGGCGCGTTCGGGCTCGTGAAGGCGCGTTCGGTTTCGTGCAGCGCTCGCGAACTTAGTTTCGCAGGAAGTATGCAGAGGCCTTTTAGAAGAGTGTAATAGTTCAAAAGTAAGCACCTCCTACAGGTGAGCTGATTTGCCCAATTAGGTTGCATAGGCTATTTCTTAAAAAAGATGATTGTTTTGGAGAAGGCTTGTGGTCATTAACCCTCAACATATTAACAGTTAGTAGGTAGGAATAAGCAAGGCAAAAATCCCTTAACTAATAAGAGATGAAACCACCAAAGGAATGCAAGACGAAATGTATTTGCAGTGCTTTGACCCGAGTAGAGTAAGCTTGAGCCCCATGTCAGACTTAAAAGAAGACAAAGTGCAAAAAAAAGGTAAGAAAATCAAACATCCTATGTAGACTACCTCAAGTAAAAGCCAATCTTGAGATTTCAACATACACATGAATACAAATAAAAAAAAATACGTCAACATACACAAAAATATGACATGACATGACACACAAGACAACCAAACACAAGTGACACCACAGGACAGTAAAAGAATAGACAGGACAATGAGAACCAAAGAGAGACTTCTGGGCCTTACATTGAAATAAGCATTTAATCGTAAGGGGTGGGGAAAAAGGACATAAGTCATGTATATGTACCTTTAACTTGATCAGGACTACTGCTATCAATGACTCGCTGAACCTGCGTCTCCTCACAATCCTCCCAGTTGTGTCTTTTTTCAAATATGTCTTCACCTATAGAGTGGGGTCTGATTCCCTGCAACACCCTGTTCTCCCTATCAAGAGAGGCATGGTAACTTTCCTTTTCATGAGTACCTCCAAGTTCCTGAGTTTGTACATGAGGCTCACTTGTCTGTTTTTGAGGTGTACTGTGAGACGTTTGTTCAACAGGCACAGGTATTTTGGATAAACTCTTTGGTTTAGCTGAAGAGGAACTAAACAAGTCCGAAAAAGAGGTGTCTGCTTCTGATTTGGGCCTTCGATGCTGTTCAGTCGAGTCACCTTTCTCTAAGACATGGTCAAAACTGGTGGCTTTTACTGGAATCTTTGATTTGCGATTCCTGACATCAGATTCTTCAGGAGGATCTCTGGATGAAGTAAGAGGCGAATCCATTGTTGTCTGATGTTTCTCATGCAAAAAATGATGCACAGCATCTTCTTCAGATGGATTTTCAATCACTGAGTGTTGATCATCATCTGAGTCAGAAGATTCCTGTTCGGGGTAGATTGATCGGGTAACTGTAAAGGGGGCCGTATTAATATCTGTAATCGAAGTCTCAATTAGATCTAGATCCTTCTCTTCTGGGCTCTCTAGGTCACTTGGATTTTCAAAATCTCTAGATTGATCTGAAGAATCATTGGTTGGAGAACATTCTTCAGCATAGTCTTCTAAATGTGCTGTGGTTGAATCCAGTTGGATTTCTAGTGAGTTGCTAAACATTGTTCCACTTTGACCTTCTTGCCTACAAAAAACCTCCTCTGTAGGATCTTCACTTATGGGAAAAAAGGCAAAACCATTTTGCTCTTCATCCACGCTCCTTTTGGTCATATCAATAGCACCACCCCTGGTCATCTCAAAAAGCTTTCCTTCCTGAAATAGGAAAGGGTTTTTTGAATCCCCGTTTTCTGTAGGACTCGCAGCATAAGGCATCTCTGGTGTGGACCCATGAGACCTACTGTCTGAAGCCATGGTGAGAATTTTCTGCTCTTCAGTCTCAATCGGTGAGTCATTTTCATCATCTACTAACTCTTCCTCAACATGTGATGATAAGCTGTGTGATGTTTCCTCATACAGTGCAGTCTGTTCTTCTTGGAGTTTATTTGCATCATCGGGGCATAGAAAAGACTGAGGCACTTCATCTTCTGAGGTGTTCACCTTGACGAGAGACTTGGAATCATCATCATCGCAATAATTTTCAGTTGACTCCTCATTCAAAGCTGCTGCTATAGTGTCTACCTGATCTGGTTCTTCAAGGAACTCAGGGGAAATGTCTTCCAGGCACTGCTCTTTTTTGTGAATTTCAATGTAGATTTGCATAGGTGACATCTCCAACTGTTTCTCATCCGCCCATTCTTCATGTTCCTGATTGTCAGATGTGGATTGTTCAGAGACCTCCTGAGGTAGTTCAGCAAAGGAATCATAATGATCTGACTCTGGATATGAATCTAACACAGGACTAGACTCAAGTTCAGCTTCATTGCCTAATGGACTTCCTTCGCAAGACTGTGGCTCAAATTCCTTCTCTTGTACGGAGAAGTCAAACCTCACCTTTCTTGTTTTGGTGTCTTTTTCAATTTCGTCAAATACTCTGATTTTTGTAGCCATTTTAAACATCATTTCCTCAGGAGTAAACTGCTTTTCCATTTCACAATCTTCTGCAGGATCATTGTTCTCTGGATGAGACTGTTCTGGCTGTAAAGACACTGAATAATCTAGTGTATCTGAAGCTTCTAGAGTCTCAAACGTATCATCAATTTCATTTTGCACCTTAAGCTCAGCTAAATCATTGGAATTATTTTCTATGTCATAAAATTGTTTAATGTTCCCAGGTATCTGTAGCATCTCTTCCTTAGTTCTGAACTGCACTTGCACAGGACTGGTGGTCCCCAAATCTTCCTCCTGATTTTCTTCAACTTGGGAACCTGAGTAAGGCTTAAAGGGAGGTGAAAGGCACGGTAAGTCTGAAAGCTCAGCATAGTGAAATTCATCAGCCCCCTGTTCTGAACTTTGCAAGTCTGGTCTCTCACCTATGGGAGATGCCTCTAATGAATCTGGACATTTGTAGTCCTTGGTTGGACTGGGCTCAATAGAATCTGGAGACTTGTGTGATGATGCATCCTCTTTTACTGGTGTAGTCTCCAGTGAGTCACACTGGCAGGGAGTTTGAGGGTCATCTATTGTTACAGGCTGTAGGTTATCTAGTTTGTCAGGTTTAGTTGGTGAGGTATAGTAAGGTAATTGCTCCATTTTTTTAAATTCTGTAGACTCTTCAGTTTCATCAGTGACTCCATGAGCATCATCAATTTGTTCGGTTTCTTCATATGCAAAACCATGAGGGTCATCAATTTGTTCAGGTTCTTCATACGCACAACCATGAGGGTCATCAATTTGTTCCATTTCTTTATACGCAAAACCATGAGGGTCATCAATTTGTTCAGTTTCTTCAGATGCAAAACCATGAGGGTCATCAATTTGTTCAGTTTCTTCAGATGCAAAACCATGAGGGTCATCAATTTGTTCAGTTTCTTCAGATGCAAAACCATGAGGGTCATCAATTTGTTCAGTTTCTTCAGATGCAAAACCATGAGGGTCATCAATTTGTTCAGTTTCTTCAGATGCAAAATCGTTACCATTGTTATTCTGAATCAAAATGCTTCTTTCAGTGGTAACAGTCTCAACGCTTGTTTCCTGCTCTTGGTGGACTGAGGTTTGGATTTCTGTAGGTGACGACTCTTGCACTGTAGTCATATATTCATATTGGTGTTCTTCCTCTGTTTCCTGTAAAGTAGTCATTTTAAGCTCTGGTTGGACTGGACTACTGACTTCTGTAAATGATGATAAAATCTGCACAGAGTCAGGGGACTTGGGGTAACATATGTCCTCTTTGGTGGGTGTAGTCTCCAGTGAGTCTAGCCGGCACAAATGTTCAGGTTTATCAAATATTATAGTCTGTACATGATCTTGTTCATCAGGTACAGATGACACAGTTGCACAGTAAATACTTTGGTGAATTTCCTGAAATTCTTCAGAAGCAGCAGTTTCTTCATCGGCTTGTAAAAAACCATCATTTCCTTCAACTGCTGAAGCATTATAGCTGCTATCCAGACCTTGAGCTGAACTGTAACTCTCAGTGTCAACACTCTTATAACATATCCCCTCTTCTGTTTGGATTTCTGTAGGTGACGACTCTTGCACTGTAGTCATATATTCATATCGGTGTTCTTCCTCTGTCTCTTGTAAAGTTGTGTCTTCAAGCTCTGGTTGGACTGGACTTCTGACTTCTGTAAATGATGATAAAATCTGCACAGAGTCAGGGGACTTGGGGTAACATATGTCCTCTTTGGTGGGTGTAG
This sequence comes from Trichomycterus rosablanca, assembly GCF_030014385.1. Taxonomy (NCBI): domain Eukaryota; kingdom Metazoa; phylum Chordata; class Actinopteri; order Siluriformes; family Trichomycteridae; genus Trichomycterus; species Trichomycterus rosablanca. Next base: position 6,777,751 of record NC_086001.1, on the reverse strand, counting down.
TCTCCAGTGAGTCTAGCCGGCACAAATGTTCAGGTTTATCAAATATTATAGTCTGTACATGATCTTGTTCATCAGGTACAGATGACACAGTTGCACAGTAAAGACTTTGGTGAATTTCCTGAAATTCTTCAGAAGCAGCAGTTTCTTCATCGGCTTGTAAAAAACCATCATTTCCTTCAACTGCTGAAGCATTATAGCTGCTATCCAGACCTTGAGCTGAACTGTAACTCTCAGTGTCAACACTCTTATAACATATCCCCTCTTCTGTTTGGATTTCTGTAGGTGACGACTCTTGCACTGTAGTCATATATTCATATCTGTGTTCTTCCTCTGTCTCTTGTAAAGTTGTGTCTTCAAGCTCTGGTTGGACTGGACTTCTGACTTCTGTAAATGATGATAAAATCTGCACAGAGTCAGGGGACTTGGGGTAACATATGTCCTCTTTGGTGGGTGTAGTCTCCAGTGAGTCTAGCCGGCACAAATGTTCAGGTTTATCAAATATTATAGTCTGTACATGATCTTGTTCATCAGGTACAGATGACACAGTTGCACAGTAAAGGCTTTGGTGAATTTCCTGAAATTCTTCAGAAGCAGCAGTTTCATCATCGGCTCCTAAAAAACCATAATTTCCTTTAACTGCTGAAGCATTATAGCTGCTATCCAGACCTTGAGCTGAACTGTAACTCTCAGTGTCAACAGTTTTAAAAGATATCTCCTCTGCTGTTTGAATTTCTGTAGGTGACGACTCTTGCACTGTAGTCATATATTCATATTGGTGTTCTTCCTCTGTCTCTTGTAAAGTTGTGTCTTCAAGCACTGGTTGGACTGGACTTCTGACTTCTGTAAATGATGATAAAATCTGCATAGAGTCAGGGGACTTGGGGTAACATATGTCCTCCTTGGTGGGTGTAGTCTCCAGTGAGTCTAGCTGGCACAAATGTTCAGGTTTATCGAATATTACAGTCTGTACGTGATCTTGCTCATCAGGTACAGATGACACAGTTGCACAGTAAAGACTTTGGTGAATTTCTTCATCGGCTCTTAAAAAACCATCATTTCCTTCAACTGCAGAAACATTATAACTGCTATCCAGACCTTGAACTGAACTGTAACTCTCAGTGTTAACAGTCTTAAAACATATCTCCTCTTCTGTTTGGATTTCTGTAGATGACAACACATGCTGATCATCTTCCTCAGACTGTAAAAATGTTCCCTCAGGCTCTATTTGGACCTGATTTTTGATTTGCATTGATAACTCCTCATCAATGGGGGTAGTATCCAATGAGTCACGCTGTGCACTTTCTTCAGTAGTCATTGTAACAGAATGTATCTTATCATCAGAGTCATCTGGTCTATATGTGAGAGATTCAGAAGAAAGGCTTTGCTGGAGTTTCTGATCTTCTACAAAATCAGGTTCTTCAGTGACTTCATAATCCTCATCAATTTGTCTCGTTTCTTCAATCGAGGTGGCTTCATGGCTGTTGTCAAGCTCTTGACCTACAGATTGGGTGTCATCTAGAACATCAGGTCTAGATGTTCTTGTTAAAGAGTAAAGGCTATGCTGAATTTCTTCAGCCTCTGTAGCTTCCATGCTCATTTTATTTAAATTAATTTGGTTCGTTTCGTCAACTGCATCATCAACCTCTTGCTCTACAGGGTGTTTGTTGTCTAGGTAGTCAGGGCTAGATGTTACACTGTAAATTTCATCAATTTGCTTAAACTCAGCAGTTTCTGCAGAGGACAGCTTGTCCTCAGTTTTTTCAACAGCAGAAACCATATAGCTATCATCTAGATCCTCAGCTAATGTTTCCCTTTCATCCTCAAAACTCTCTCCCTGATTTGTTTGGACGCCTCTTGGGATCTCTGTAGAAGAAAAGTTTTGGACATTTACAACTGAACTTTCAATTTCCACTGATGATAATATTTGCATTGAAGTTTTAGGACCACTCATTGTAACAGACTGTGGGATGTCTACATTGTCAGGTCCACCTGGTAAAGTTATGCCACAGTTGCTTTGCATAATATCCTGAAATTCATCAGACACTACAGATTCATATGTGACTCTGGAAGTATTTTCCTTAAATGAGACTTCATAGTTCTGGTAGAGACTTTGATCGGGCTCAAAATGTATTCCCGGCTCTGTTTCTTGTATGTATGTTTCCTCAAGCTTGGTCTGAACAGGACTTTCAATTTCCTTTGATGATAAAACTTGGTTTACATCTGGGGATTTTGGAGAGGCAAACGAGTAAAGGCAAGGCTGAATTTCAGATATTTTCCTAAGTTCCACAGACTTAACACTTTTCTCAAAGGAAATCTCTTCATTAGCTTTAGCTTCTTCCTGAGCAAAATCATGATCCTGACCAGAACCGTCAATGTCAACCTGCTGAATTTGGACTTGACTGCAGATATCTAATGGAGAAAACTGTTGCACAGTTGTCATATAACCATGCTGGGCTTCTTCTTCTGCCTGAAGCTGTATATACAGCTCTTCTGTATATTTACCTTGTAGTTGGTCTTCCTTGGTAGGTGACAGAACCTGCTTGGCACTTGCTTGTGGAGATTGTATAAATTCTGCATATGTTTCACTCTCTCCTAAGCTTGTCCTTGGTGTTCTTGAAATGATGCCAGGTGAATCTTCATCTTCGGCCACAGCACCCACTTCATCATGGATTTGAGCTGCAGAAGCCAATGTGTCTGCTTGGTTTGGGGAATAGTACCCTTTAGCACCCTCCTCCAATTGATCATCATCATCCTGTATGATATGGGTCTCTGTGTAGGTTGTGTAGCTGATTTGTGAGGAGTCTGCTACTCTTATAAACAGTTGAAATTTTGGGTTCTCTTCAAGTTCCTCCCTGATAACAGCGCTGAAGTCTTCGGAGAGTTTCCGGTTTGGGCTAATCTGTAGTTCATCAGATATTCTTCGATTACGCAGGATACCTTGACTTTCATAGTGCAACCTTTCAGGACTACAATTTTCCTCATGTTGCCACCTTTCTGAAGCAACTGTTGGTTCATCAGTTAAGACTTTATTTGGACTGAGTTCATCTGAGCATTCTTCATCTTGTCTGATTACTTTATCATCAATGAGGAAGGTCACTTCCTTAACCTGTAATTCTGACACGTGAGAAGTTTGTACTTGTGTTTCAGGTTGGATTCTGTATTCTAGTGCTTGAGAAGCTTCTTGAAACTGTTCCAGACAATCAGTAGCTATTTTGTTCTCAGTCTGCAGTTCGTCTGTCCTCAAATCTATGTCCATGGATTTTTGAGCATCCTCCATAGATGATGTTTTGGACACAGTAATAGCTTTATGTTCAAAAAGTCCAGATTTGTTTTTCGATGGGTCTTGTCCAGTTTGAAATGCCCTCATCAGCTCCTTTACAGACATGGAATGCTCTATTCTTTCAGTCTGAGATTTGGGGGATTTGGGAGATTTAGGAGGTGAGATATTAAAAACATCATTTTCTTTTGTCATAGAGAAGGACTTGCTCTGGATGGTGGTGGCTTGTTTTTCTATCTTCTGGCTTTCCACCTTTGTCTCCTCTTCCATTTTTTTCTTAAATAATTTGACCCGATCTTTGATGGAGCCTATAGAAGTCTCAACGACTTTTGGTGACACTGGTGGTGGTCCTAAATCAGATTCTCCGGGTGGAAGTTGAAGTTCAGATTCCCTGAGAATGGCATCTCCATCCAGTGACTCCTCAGAGCTTACTCTCTCCAGTTCATCTTCTGAACTACAACTTACAAACTCTCTCCCCTTTAGCTTCTTTCTTGCAGGTTTTTTGATTCGAGGTGGGTAAGACTTTGAAGGTAGGACAACCTCATTGAAGGTCTCCTCAACAACATTCTCTTCATGGGCTGGATCAGTTGGCACAAGCAAAGTCTGTATATAGTTTTTTAAGTCAGTGCTAAGATGTGAAACCATATCAGAGGCGTCCTTTTTTAATGGGGTGGCATAATTAACAGAGCGTGTAATTCTCACTTCTGTGAATACTGGTTCTTCAGCAACTGCATATGCAATGGTTTCTTCTTTCATATACTGATCCTCTTGAATGTGTGATGATTTTTCAGTATCTTCACCTAATTCACTGGCACGCAGGATCTTTCCAACCTTTTCCAGGTCCTCCTTTACTCTCCCTACAATTTCAAAAGGCTCTTCTTGGTCCATGGCCGATTTCACTTCAACTTCCACGAGCGACATCTCCGAGACATCTGTAGTTAAGAAGCCGGACATTCTGATCAGGTCTTGCTTCATATCAGAAATATCTGAAAGGAGGTCCGGGCTAGCAAGTGTAGCTGGATCGTGAACCACGTGTGTGTGCAGAGCGGAGAATTCGGTCGATTCGCTTTCGTCCCCATCTTTATTAAAACGGTTTACAGAAGAGAAGGGGAATATAAGGGACAGAAGACAGTGAAAAACTGGTCAGGGAAGGAGCATTACACTTGAGAGAATTGGGGTAAGGTCAATATATTAGTAAATCCCTATACTCATGGATCCTGGGAATAATTGGTTGCAGCTAAGCAGAGAAAATAAATAAAGCAAGGTATGACATAACAAACAGGAAATAACTTGCTTAGACATGTTAAAGCACTCATTCATTCACTAAAAAGTAAAAAAAAATTAAAAAGATTAAAGCCATGGTCACACTAGAAACGAGCTGTTAGCATCTTTCTGCAAAGTATGAGTGGCCAAGCCGGGACTGGGAGATTAGAAAGTGAAGTGGTGCAGTTTGCTGTTTGGCCATTACAAAACTACAACATTTTTGCAGCAGCCACCTTTCAAAAGATAATTTAGAATTTTCCAGGTGTGTTTAAAAATTTAACCTTGCCAGAATATACACTAATCAGCCATAACATTAAAACCACCTCCTTGTTTCTACACTCACTGTCCATTTTATCAGCTCCACTTACCATATAGAAGCACTTTGTAGTTCTACAATTACAATTACTAGTCCATCTGTTTCTCTACATACTTTTTTAACCTGCTTTCACCCTGTTCTTCAATGGTCAAGACCACCACAGAGCAGGAATTATTTAGGCGGTGGATCATTCTCTGCAGTGCACTGCAGTGACAATGACATGGTGGTGGTGTGTTAGTGTGTGTTGTGCTGGTATGAGTGGATCAGACACAGCAGTGCTGCTAGAGTTTTTAAATACTGTGTCCACTCACTGTCCACTCTATTAGACACTCCTACCTAGTTGGTCCACCTTGTAGATGTAAAGACAGAGATGATCACTCATCTATTGCTGCTGTTTGAGTTGTGAAAGCAGGTTAAAAAAGCATGCAGAGAAACAGATGGACAACAGTCAGTAATTGTAGAACTACAAAGTGCTTCTATATGGAAAGTGGAGCTGATAAAATGGACAGTGAGTGTAGAAACAAGGAGGTGGTTTTAATGTTATGGCTGATTGGTGTGTGTCAGCTACTACATCAGTTCTACAAGTACTTAGATCGTTTGGATGTTGTTCTTTAACTGCTGCCAGGATGTTTTTAAACACAACATAATAAGAACCAGCATCAAATCCAGCCTATAAAAGTAGGTCTATTCAACAGTTCCGCTACAAGCTAAATATATACTGCAGCCAATTAACATAATCATTTATAACAATAATTTATAGGTAATATGGCTAATTATATTTACAGAACACAATTACAATACAAATCAACCTCAAGATATAAAAATAAATGTAAATAAACATTTTTTTCAATATTCACATTATTATCTCAGTTGTTTATCCAACATTATCTCCAGTGTTTACGAATCTAGTCGTATCCAATTACCCTGATTGCGTTACGCTTCACCGATACAACCCTCCACTGCTGACTGAGGAGCTTTGCAACTGACAAACGCCCCCTCCGACACATGCTCAGTACCAACTGCCCCTTTTCACCTGCACGAGGTGAGTTCATATGCGGATCAGCCTTGTGCACGGAGAGCCACACCCTGATCAGCATTATTCCCCAACGCTGAGCAGGCACCATCAATCAGCCAGCAGAGGTCATAATTGCACCAGTTATGAGGAACTCAGTCAGAGCTAAGATTCAAAAGGATGTATTCAGAATCCCAGCTCCGGTGTGGTAAAGTATTTTACCGCTGCGCCACCTGAGAGGCGAGATTTTAACTATTTGATTTACACAATATAATTATATATAATTCACACTCCAACCGGTGGCACTGAAACTAATTTATGGGAATAACGTGCATGGAGGTAAATTGTCATTAAAATAACAATTTAGGTTTTTTATTTGGTTTGAATGATGTATGCTATTTTGCATAGATTTACAACATATAATTCAAATTAAGTTTTACACTTTCAGGAAAATAATCGAGAGGAGTGAATACTTGTCCAAGGCACTTTTAAATACACTTGATTTACTGATCGTACTCATTCCAAAACAGTGCACTCCTGTTACCAGTATAATACAGTACTTCTAGGCCATTGGGAGGGCGGGTGAAGACGTAATTCATTTATTCTTATATCTGAAAGTATCCAAATGGTTAAATACACAAAACCAGATGTGTTTCCCAATGTAAATCTCACTGCTTATGGCCACAAGTTTCTACTACAGCTGCAAGTTTCTGATGTAACTGTGACATATAACACAGAAATCTAAATACAGAGCAGCAATGGATGAAACAGTGACACACAGCCAATCTCAAGATTGTTCAGAAACATAAAAACACAACTGCAATATTAAATTCATTACACATCACAAGCTATATTTAATTATTAATAAGTATATTCAGATGCTATGCTATGGCTAATTTTAAGCTTAATGATTAAAGTGGTCTGTTGTAATACTGATGAGTATTAATGAAAATGAATTACAACTAATAAAAACAACAAAATTGCACAAAATAACCTAAAAGCAAACTGAAAATAATGATAAATGATATAATGCAAACACACACACACACACACACACACACACACACACACACACACAAACATACACACACACACACACACAAACATACATGAGTAAGTCAAGTTATTTCCATGCAAAGCAGAATGCCCATGCATGTTCCATGTGAAAGAAGTGATTTAGACTTAAGAAGCAGTGGTTTTATTACATGCTAATAAAGCTAAAACACAATTCAGTAAGAAGCTATAATAAAAATGGCACCATTAGTTGGTCTAATGGTAGACTGCAGAAATGCTGGAATGCAGACTGAAAGCACTATAGTGGGGCTTAAAAAAAACAATCATGCATGTGAAACAACAAAACAGCAAAGTGGGCATGTGCAGCTGCCTGTGTTGTGATGTACCATTACAGTTAAGTTAAAACAAAAAGTATATATTTAATTTAAGAAACTAAATCTAGACAAACGTTTTGTTAATTAAAAAAAAAAGAAGTTGTGAGCTTGTGCTATAATAAATATAATAATAATGTTTTTAATAATGCATGTCCTTCAGCCTAGCCATTTATGGCCAACAAAGGGGGCATGGAGGCGCAGATGATTGACCTGTTGGTTCCTCATGTTGTGTAAAAGTGTTTCTAATGTTTTAGAAATACCAGTGTTTTTGGTTGAGTGTGTAGCCACTGATGCAGCGCTGCTTTCACATTATCATCACATGAAAATCTTCTGTACTTTAAAGCTTCTTTGAGCGTTCAAAAAGGTAGAAATCTGCCTAAGACAGGTAATTAGCTATTGGTCTAGCTGTTTTATTAGTTCATGGAAAATTGTATTACTCTACAAAGGTTATTTGTTGGTTGAAATAATTAACTTATAGCAGTTTAAAGACTGTTCGCCATCCTATTGTATTGCTAGCATTAGGACTAGATTAGATAGCGTGCTGGGAAGCTTATTAACTATCATGCTAACAAAGTAGGTGTGAAACACTTATATAACTAGCCTTGCAGCAGCTGTTACAGTAACAGAATTGAGGTCAACATAAGTAAAATAAAGAGGACAAGGGGAGAGTTAAACACAGTATTTACTGAGCGTTGAATATGATGCAGTATGAGTGATGTGTATGATTTCTAAATGAATTGAACTGAAAGCTAAAAGGAAATGTGTATCCATATAAATCAAGGATCCATTTCAACAGACACTAGTATAAAATACATCTAAAATACATTCTGTTTAACTGAACTCGTACTGAGAACATGCAGCTGCTATTAGAAATATAAAATCACTCTGGCTTACATTTGTCGTGTGTCTTTTCACTCTAAAAAGAAAAAAGGAAATCATTAATAATCCAGAATTTTAAGGAAATATTTCTGATGACTAAAGTTTCAGTCTGATGTGGTTTTACCTCCTCATCAGGATCTTGATCTGAATCAGATTCCTAAAAACAAAGAAAGGTGGAATCTTGTTACCCAGAATGAATTAAGTGGGAAATTAATTCTACAGGTATAAATCATAGACTACCCCGTTTGTGGCCACAGTCGGGGGAAGGCCCTGTCCTGTTTCAGTATAACTGTGTCCCTATGCAACAAGCAAGATCCATAAATACATGGTTCGTACTCCAGACCCCTTCAGAGCCGTTACCCATTACCTCAACCCCAGATAACATCTTTAAGATGAACTGGAACGTTAATTGTGAGCCAGGCATGCTTGGAATCAGTATAACTGTGTATCAGTTGAGGTTATGTTTACTGATTACTAATTATCAGTGGCTTAGATTAAAAGAACATAGGAAGCTGGGCACCTTTACAGAATCATGTCCTTCAGCCTGGTCATTTATGGCCGATGAAGGGGGCATGGAGGCGCAGATGATTGACCTGTCAGTTCCTCTTGCTGAATTAACGTGTTTCTATTTGTTTTGGTTTCATCCTCACATATTTGCCAGCTCCTCTTTTGGTGATCTGCTTTCTCTTGAAGATGTGATTGATGGATCGAAGGAATGCTCAATTCAGTCTGGTGTTCTGCCAACGCATGATGAAGACACTATTTTTTTCCTGGGAAGCCAGCCATGGCACTTTTTCGGCAGTAACAACAAAACCACCCTTTATGGAGCCCTACGTTTGGACCCATGCTGGTGTGCAATCAGTGCTCTGGGTTTATCACTATCTCTGGCTTGTCCTGGGTGTTTCTTCCTTTACCCTTTTTCCAAATACTTGGTTTGTCACAGGCAGCTGCAAAAGCTTGCCATATTGTGACAGCCAGTTTTCATTTCTGCTCTTTCCCTTTTCTATCCGCTTTCTCCGCTGTGGGCATCAAATGTTTTGTGCCAGGCATTTAGTTCTTTGGTTGTTTCTGTTATTCTGGCCTTGGCTTCATCTTCCTTTTTTGTATTGTTTCACTTTGGTTGGGCATCTGGCAAATTGGGTTCATTTTTAATTCCTGCAGGTTCAAAGCTATACCTGGCAAGATCTGCCTTGTTACACAGGGTCTCAGTCTATACGTGGTATAAACATAATATTTTCTTGTACGTGTGAATACAGAAAAAAATTTTAATTCTTGACTGGAGCAAACCTAGAGGGTGTGTGAGTGAATATAGAGGTGTTACCTTAGAATATACCGGAAGTAGGATGTTAAGGTTACAGATGGCTTTGTGGTTCAGGCTGCGGTAGGTCCTCGGTTCTTTAGTAAATGACAGTCGACCACAAGGCTCCTGGGCGCTGTCACGGATCTGGTAATTAATCAAGCAGTTAATTGTTTATTTGCATCAGACAACTTCAATGTTAAAATTATTGTATATATATTAAGATGTGTATTGTGTATAGTGTATACATTACTGTATAATGATTAACTGTACCTTAATAAAGAGAGCCAGTCGATTCTCTTTGAAAGCATAGAAGCTGAACACGTGGTGCTGCCCACTTTTAGTCAGAGGAACCAGGTTTCCAAAACAATCTGCATATATGGGCTTTCCTTCCAGAACCTACAGAAAAAAATGTCACACATATTAAACAGCATCCCTTTCAACACACAGTGCATTTCAGACTTCAGATTAAATCAGTGGTGCTCAAGCTTTTAACCAGCTGGGCCTCAACAGGCCCCAACAGTGGAACAAAACATGATCTAACATGCATCATTAAGCATTTATGTGCCAAGTCGTAATATACATTAAATAAAACAGCAACAGACACACTGTTCAGTTACTGTACCATTTACAGTGTATCACAAAAGTGAGTACACCCCTCACATTTCTGCAGATATTTAGGTATATCTTTTCATGGGACAACACTGACAAAATGACACTTTGACACAATGAAAAGTAGTCTGTGTGCAGCTTATATAACAGTGTAAATTTATTCTTCCCTCAAAATAACTCAATATACAGCCATTAATGTCTAAACCACCGGCAACAAAAGTGAGTACACCCCTAAGAGACTACACCCCTAAATGCCCAAATTGAGCACTGCTTGTCATTTTCCCTCCAAAATGTCATGTGACTCATTAGTGTTACTAGGTCTCAGGTGTGCATAGGGAGCAGGTGTGTTCAATTTAGTAGTACAGCTCTCACACTCTCTCATACTGGTCACTGAAAGCTCCAACATGGCACCTCATGGCAAAGAACTCTCTGAGGATCTTAAAAGACGAATTGTTGCACTACATGAAGATGGCCAAGGCTACAAGAAGATTGCCAACACCCTGAAACTGAGCTGCAGCACAGTGGCCAAGATCATCCAGCGTTTTAAAAGAGCAGGGTCCACTCAGAACAGACCTCGCGTTGGTCGTCCATAGAAGCTGAGTGCACGTGCTCAGCGTCACATCCAACTGCTGTCTTTGAAAGATAGGCGCAGGAGTGCTGTCAGCATTGCTGCAGAGATTGAAAAGGTGGGGGGTCCGCCTGTCAGTGCTCAGACCATACGCCGCACACTACATCAAATTGGTCTGCATGGCTGTCACCCCAGAAGGAAGCCTCTTCTGAAGTCTCTACACAAGAAAGCCCGCAAACAGTTTGCTGAAGACATGTCAACAAAGGACATGGATTACTGGAACCATGTCCTATGGTCTGATGAGACCAAGATTAATTTGTTTGGTTCAGATGGTCTCAAGCATGTGTGGCGGCAATCAGGTGAGGAGTACAAAGATAAGTGTGTCATGCCTACAGTCAAGCATGGTGGTGGGAATGCCATGGTCTGGGGCTGCATGAGTGCAGCAGGTGTTGGGGAGTTACATTTAATTGAGGGACACATGAACTCCAATATGTACTGTGAAATACTGAAGCAGAGCATGATCCCCTCCCTCCGGAAACTGGGTCGCAGGGCAGTGTTCCAGCATGATAATGACCCCAAACACACCTCTAAGACGACCACTGCTTTATTGAAGAGGCTGAGGGTAAAGGTGATGGACTGGCCAAGCATGTCTCCAGACCTAAACCCAATAGAACATCTTTGGGGCATCCTCAAGCGGAAGGTGGAGGAGCGCTAAGTCTCGAATATCCGCCAGCTCCGTGATGTCGTCATGGAGGAGTGGAAAAGCATTCCAGTGGCAACCTGTGAAGCTCTGGTAAACTCCATGCCCAGGAGAGTTAAGGCAGTTCTGGGAAATAATGGTGGCCACACAAAATTTTGACACTTCAGGAACTTTCACTAAGGGGTGTACTCACTTTTGTTGCCGGTGGTTTAGACATTAATGGCTGTATATTGAGTTATTTTGAGGGAAGAATAAATTTACACTGTTATATAAGCTGCACACAGACTACTTTTCATTGTGTCAAAGTGTCATTTTGTCAGTGTTGTCCCATGAAAAGATATACTTAAATATCTGCAGAAATGTGAGGGGTGTACTCACTTTTGTGATACACTGTACTTCTGTGTACAAGAGAAAGGTGTTATTTTTGAAAAATAAACATGCACACTCAGGTAAATGTGTGTTGTTACCTGTGCAACAAAATACACCTCTGCAAGAACTGAATTAAATAGTAAGCCTATTTCTGAGCCCTTCCTTTTGAAGACAGGGAACTTGAGTGGCGCAGAGGTAAACCACGTTAGGCCACTACCAGGGTTTAGATCTCAGTGATCCTATCATTTACATTTACAATTTTGGCATTTAGCAGATGCTTTTATCCAAAGCGACTCACAATTGTGACTATACAATCGAAGCAATTGAGGGTTAAGGGTCTTGCTCAAGGGCCCAACAGTGGCAACCTGGCAGTGGTGATGTGGCTTGAACTGGCAACCTTCTGATTACTAGTCCAGTACCTTAACCAATAAGCTGCAACTGCCCCTGTCAGCCTGTCAGGAGTCTACACGGACATGAATGGCTATGCCTGGGGGAGGGGGGCAAAGGTGCATTTTACAGTGCATACTCAGTGCAAGTTCCAAGCCTGGATATGAGTAAGGAGGGTTTGTGTTAGGAAGGGCATCCGGTGTAAAAATGATGCCAAATCAGGTATGCGGACAAAAATAAAATGCTGGGGTGACCCATAGATACAGGATCAGCCAAAACAAGCACAGTTTTATAATTGGATTAACATGATATAATATAATAAGGGGTTCTGAATCTCTCTGGGCAGAGGGGTGCTTATTTTTGGTGCTGTTCATAGCCATGTTAAGCAAAGACTTTCCCCAGACATTTTTATTAGAGATCAGAACTGGCCCACACAATTGTTTCCTAAATGTAGTGTGTGTTATTGTCAATAAGTAGTTGTATAAATAACTGAACAGTGAGATTCTACACTCTGTAGAGTGTTCCTCTGTTAATCACAGTAACAAAAAAAAGAAGGCTCTCTCTGACTTGGGTGCAAACACGTACCTCGACGTCACGGCTACGCGCCACCTCAGTGAAGTTCTCCTGCTGTTCTAGCGTCTTATCCATCTTGTCGTCAGTCATGCAGAAGCAGCGCAGTCGTGCCTCAATAGGATCTAGCGTCTTCGCAAAGATCACAAATTTCGCCATGTATGGAACACATATGATCTCTCTGTAGAGCTGAGTGCAGAACCCCACTGACTCCTGAGCCTGTCTGCAGTCTATCAACCAAAACCTACACACACAACATACATACAACATTCAGAACCCCACGCACTCCTGAAATACATGTAAATGAACTCTGAAGATCAGAAACGTAAACAAGAAATTAAACATATGAACCAGAAACATGAAGATCAAAACAAGACAGCAAATAGTTACATGGAGTTATAACCATGGAACATGGTTGATCCTTTAGTCTAGTTCTAGTCTAGTTAAGAGTTTTACTGTTTTAGGGTGCGCTCAGGTGGCTCAGCGGTCTGATGCGGTAGATATGCACCACATCAAGCTGTGCTATCAACCAGGCCAGATGTCCATCAAACACAACTAACTGTGTCTTAGGGAGGTGGGGGTCAGATGGGTTCCTCAATGATGCTGCAAATGGGACCTCTGCTGGCTGACCAAGGCATCTGCATGACATGATTGATTCACTGATAGCAGAGCGTGATATGGCTCTCTGTAAGACTCCATTTGTAGCGGGTGAAGAGAAGTGGCTGAAGAATGCAAACATGTCTGAGGGGCCGTATGATAGTCGGCAGCCCTTCATGGTCAGGGCAGGAGTGTTGCAGGCAGCAGAGGTATTACAATCATGGAATTACTAAATAACTCAAATCTCACCCTCATTATACCACACACCCTACAATAATGTACACTATGTGTCACATGACAGTCCGCTGTTTACACTCTGTATATTAATAATTAATGAGGTGGGTGCGGGTGTATATAGGAAAAGGTGTACCAGTGTGTAGAGGTAAATGCAGATGTGTACAGTTCTGTGCAGGTGTTTTTGCTCACCTTGCGGAGACGTTGGTCGTAAAGGAGACACACTGATTAATGAAGGTGAGAGGAGTGGAACCTGTAATATCCTCCCACTGCGCTGGGGTGGTCCCACCTTCAAATACACACACACACTGTTAACACTCGTAAATAGTAATAAGTGAGATAATGATCTCTCTAAAAATGCTAATCACACACACCTGTGATGCTGCATAGTAGCCGCAGAGTTGGGGTATCTCCAAACGTGCCGCTGTTCACCTGGTTGGTGGAGCTTTTTGGAATGGGGATGGTCATGGTGATGGGTTTGTGGAATTTGCGTCTCCTAGGTTCCAGGGTAACGATGGGGCTTAACGTAGCTTTGTTTCCGAGAACCCTCTTCATGACATCGTCTTCTACTGGCTGAGCCTGTCACATGAGCAGATAAACCATACTAACAGCACTCAGAGAAATGTGGAGCTTTGATTAGGTTAGGATAAGAGTATGAGCGTGCTTAGTACCTGAAGTCCGACGCGGATCCTCTTGGTCAGAGCTCCTTCAGGAAACACGGCCTGCACCTGAGGAACCAACGAGCTGCTAAGCACGCCTCCCTCCGGACCGATCAGGTGACTGTCCTGCCGAACCCGAGACACCACCGCAAAGAACTGTGGGAAATCCCGTGTGATAATGCGGCAAATTCGCTTCTTCTTTAACTCCTCAGGTGAGTCCAGCTCTGCATCGAAAACCATCCCATTAGTAACCAATATCAAAACAGGTACAAAAACTTTGTCATAAATAAAATAATGAAAGGCCTGGGGTGATAAAATAAGCAGGTACAGGATTACCTATCGGGTGGTGGTGGTTTATGTTATGCAGTATATTGGCTATTGTATAGGGTGTAAAGTAGAGGGTGTATATAATACAAAGCATCAAGTACTGGATGTATATAGTGTAGGTGGTATAGAGTACAGGTGGTACAAGGTGTAGGATGTATAGAGTATATGGGGTAGGAAGGATAGGGTGTATAGAATACAAGTTGTATAGAGTGTAGGGTGTATATAATACAATGTGTATAGAGAGTAGGGTGTATATAATACAATGTGTATAGAGAGTAGGGTGTATATAATACAAGGTGTATAGAGTGTAGGGTGTATAGAATATAGGGTGTATAGAATACAGGGTATATAGAGTGTAGGGTGTATAGAATATAGGGTATAGGGTGTAGGGTGTAAAGAATATAGAATATAGGGTGTAGGGTGTATGTAATACAAGGTGTATAGAGTGTAGGGTGTATAGAATACAAGGTATATAGAGTGTAGGGTGTATAGAATATAGGGTGTAGGGTGTATAGAATATAGAATATAGGGTGTAGGGTGTGTGTAATACAAGGTGTATAGAGTGTAGGGTGTATAGAGTGTAGGGTGTATAGAATACAAGGTATATAGAGTGTAGGGTGTATAGAATATAGGGTGTAGGGTGTATAGAATATAGAATATAGGGTGTAGGGTGTGTGGAATACAAGGTGTATAGAGATGTAGGGTGTATAGAATACAAGGTATATAGAGTGTAGGGTGTAAATAATACAAGGTATATAGAGTGTATGGTGTATAGAATATGGGGTGTATAGAATACAAGGTATATAGAGTGTAGGGTGTATATAATACAAGGTATATAGAGTGTAGGGTGTATAGAATATGGGGTGTATAAAGTGTAGCGTGTGAGGAATACAAGATGTATAGGGTGTAGGGTGTATAGAGTATTGGGGGTATTGGGTGTAGGGTGTGTAGAGTATTGGGTGTGAGGAGGTATAGGGTATATAGGGGGTATATAAAGTATAGGGTGTAGGAACATAGCATGACCATCTTTCCATGTACCGCATACTGTGGTGGGTGTAAGGTGTAGAGTGTATTAAATAAAGTGTTTATAATAATACATTCTAGAACGTAGAGTGCAGCGTGTAGGATGTAGGGTGGGTGTAGTGTCACTTGCCCTCGTCCATGCCATTGAGGATCTGGTTGAGTTCCTCTTCAGTGTGCTCACAGTGATGTTCTCTCCAGCTCTCTCCAGTCTCACTGCGCAGTATGACCAGCTCTCTCTCCGAACCACGCAACGCAGCAAAGTGAGGAATCTCCACTATCACTGGCCTAACAACACACACACATACACACACACACCCACAATGATGAACCAGGTGAGCACTGAGAAATAATCACTTCCACAATGACCTGCAGACACACCAGCCTTAATAAAACTATTCTGCATTTACTGAAGGAAACAGAGTGTCTGCAGAACGCTGAAGGTGTTCAGAGGGTATGAAAGAAATTCATGACTGTTGTCAGACTGCCGAGTTTTTGACCATTTATTTATTTGTTTGTTTACATATATAGCAAATTTCCGCAACAAATTACCGCCCTGTCGTATTAAAATATGAAAATGAACTTTAGTTGAAACTGACATTTAAGTCATGGGTGTCCATACTTTCGTGGCTTGAGATCTACTATTTCAGTCGACAGGTCATTGCGATGTACTTTTATGGTTGGCCTCATCATTTTTTTTATGCGCTTCAGTTGCCTATACTGATATTCAGCTTTACAGGGCAACAACTGAAAAATCACACTAACCTTATTCTGATGATTCGCACTGAATGGTGTCACCCAGGTTTATGTAGTCCGGTCAATAGCTGCTGATGCCGATTCTCAAGCAGGATTCCAATTGTTCATCAGTAAGGGTGGACCGATATTTAGACTGTCTTTGCAGTGTTCTTGCCCGAATCGAATTGTTTTTGGTTTCTATGTGCTTGGTTGCGCACTCATCTTTACAAACAGTATGGGTTACAAAAAAAAAAAAAATGCAAAAATGGTGCAAACTGGCTACTGATGAATGAAAACTTTCTAGATTTGCAGTGCTTTAGGTGGGCTGAGGCGTAGCTATGATAACAAACCGCAAATTAAATAAAAAGTGGCCACATTTCATGTCAATCACGTTGACCTGTTTGAATGTGGCGCGATCTACCAGCGTGCACTGTGACTGATCGACGTGTTGAGCACCCCTGTTTTAACTTTTTTTTTTTTTTACCCCTTTTTCTCCCCTTTTTAGCGCATCCAATTGTTCAATTAGCATCGTGCTTCCTCTCTGTCTATGCCGAACCCTGCCCTGACGGAGGTGATTGAAGCTAACCCGTATCCCCTCCGAAACACGAGCAGCAGCCAGATGCATCTTTGCCACCCACACATTGACGAGTTTGGCGCCACCTAGCGTTGCATGCGGAGAGACACACCCTAAGGGCACCTTCTCCCATCTCTGTGTAAGCGCCTCCAATCAGCCGGCAGAGAACGCAATCGCATTCTGACAGAGAGAGACCCACATCCGGTTCTTTGTCCCACCCCCCACATGAGCAACCGGCCAATCGTTGCTCATATAGCCACTCAGCTTCGAGCCGGTAAAGCAAGGCTGGATTCGATACCACGCTTCTCAGAATCCAGCCCTGGTTGCAGCGCGTTTCTTTTACCGCTGCGCCACCTGAGCGGCGAGCACCCCTGTTTTAAATGTTATCTGTACATGTGAGTAAAGTATCAACACTGCAGCACTTATTTACATTTACGTCATTTAGAAGCAGTGGGGCTTGAACCAATGACCTCTTATTTTCGTTTGAAATTACTTTATAAAAGTTGGTTTATTATTTATTGTTGGGATTAAATTCATGTCCTCAACCAACATTATAGCTGCTTTAACAGATGTTTAGCAGGTATTAACCCTGGTAGGACTGTGCTTGATTTTGTACAATGATTAACACGACTAGATTGGGTGAAAATGGGAAAAAATAATAATAGAAAATAAAAAGAATAATAATAAATAATAAGGGGATTGAGGGTGGAGCCAGTTAGCATAAGCAATAAGCAATAGAGTGCTAGCATTAGCATATCCTACCCAAGGAATTTGGTTCCAGGTGGGCCGAGCTGCAGGATTCTGCTCACCAGACTCTCTCCCTCGTTAAGAGGGGGCGGAGCTGTGGGCAGGTGCAACTTCCTGTTCCATATGCAGCATTAAAGCAGGAGAGGAAAAGAGTGAGACAGACACACACACACAAATACAGACCCTGTTTCGCTCCATCAGCGTGGATCTCTCACCCGAGGAACGGCGACCCAGTTGGTCCGAGCTCTATAATGCGCCCTGTGATCGCGTCTCCCTCTACTAGGGGCATGGTGGCCACTCGGTGTCTCTTTACCAGTCTGCAGGTCACACGGGTCGGAGCTGAGCACTTCCTTGGGGGAACGATGATGCGCAGGCCGTTGTGACGGCAGCCGCGCATTGCCCCGCCCCTTGCATCCACCATAAAACTGACCAGGAATCTGATTGGTTGAGAGGGAGAGAGCTGATTAACATATACATATTCATAAGGGTTTAATGAATTATTGTATGCTTTATGTGTATGTGTGTGTGTGTACCCAGACTGCAGAAGTGTGTTAGTCAGCACAACGTTATCCAGATGTTCTGCGCCCCAGCTGAGCCGGTACGAGTCCTTCTCACACACTCTGGAAAGACTGGACACCTGATACATCAAAAATGGCAAACATTGTGATTACATTATATAAAAACAGTGCTGTTGAAATCTAAATGCTGATTGGTCGAAAGTTTAGTGCAGCCGTATCCCCATCGTTTCATCGGCCACTATGGTCATTTAAAATAGCTGTTCAATCTATTGGTCGGCTGGGCACCCTCTAGCAGGCATAACTGGCTAGTGCCTGCAGCAGACAAAGCTGGCCTTCAGTCTGCTGGGTGGAAAAGACCGGACTAAGAAGTGGAGTTATCAACGCTGGGTGAGGATCTTTGTTGGCCAGGGTGTCTGTACAGAAAGTGGAGGAGCGCAGAGATTGGGAGGTGGATCTTTGTACACAAAGCCGACCTCACACAAATCCACCAAAGTATGGGAGAATAGGAAGGGATTGATGGACTGCGCACACGTCAGAGGAAGTGTGTGTCAGACGAATATAAACACCCTCCTTGGATGCCGTCGGGGTCCCCAGCAGCGGATTGGCTGTGCTAAATTGGGACATTTCTGCTTTGCTCAAGTCTGTTAAGCTTCCATCAGCATGACCAAAAAAGAACTTTTGGCTGCGTTGTTGGCACCTGACTGCTTATGTAAACACAGGGTAACACAAACGTGCAGCTGCATCAACACAGCATTGTGTGTGTGTGTGTGTGTGTGTGTGTGTGTGTGTACCTGATGACTGGAGATGATATCTTCTATCAGAACTCCCTCTCTTTGATAATGAGGTGGAGCCCTTTAACACAAACACAAGCAAGGAGATGATTATACAAAGATCAGTGTGCTACAGAAGCTACACAACATGCAGATATGACATCATGTAAATACCCACAAACACACGCTTCTTTTATTTCAGTCCATCTTCACTAGAAGTAGCCACTTTCCTTACATAGTGAAGGTCTGGGGTTGTAACAACATATTGATAAAGTATTGACACACTAAGTTCAGAGAGACCCAGCACCTGTCCTGTTTTTTTTTTTTAAGTCAAGTTTAAACTTCAAGTGGCTTTATTGGTCTTATTTAAAGACTCAAAATAAGCTCTGCCACCGGCAGGCTGGGCGCCTACACGAACAACGATTGACTGTTGTTCGAAGGGAGGGTGCTGAAGGAGGTTCTTCAAAACTGATGCAATTACGACCTCTGCTGGGTGCACAGAGACAAGGAATACTGTGTGATCAGGGTGTGTCTCTCCATACGCAAAGCTGATCCACATATGAACTCGACTGGTGCCGGTGAAAAGATGCAGTCGGCTACTGCACACGTGTCGTCGGAGGTGTGTGTCAGTCACGGCTCTCCTCAGTCAGGGTGGAGGTCAACAGCAGTAGGGAGGAAGCGTAATGCAATCAGGTGATTTGATATGACTAGATTGGGAGGATAATTGGGGGGAAAATAGTGTCCAGCTTTTACATCCATAAATAACCACAAAGAAGACCCTCAACTGAAAAACTCTGATCTATGTACAATGTAAAATCAGTAGAGCATTTTAGACTAAAGTCGACTGACCGTGCCCACTTCACAAAGCAAGTTATATTAATGTGCTAGTTTTAGTGTAACAGGGGTCTTTAAAGCAGTGTGTGTGTGTGTGTGTTTGGAGTTTACCTGTCCAGGTTGTGGCTAAAATAGCTCATGCCATCTAGGTACTGTCCCGTTAGAGAATCATCCCCCAGTTCTCTTAGATCCTCGGCTCTCAGGTACTCCCCTCCATCACCAGTCATCGTGTCCTCACCTTTACATAAGTACATATAGAAGACAGAACACCAATCCACATGAAACGCATAAGAAAATTACTCAGGCAGCTGGTGGTGTGAAGGCTACACAGCAAATGGGTCTCTGGTAACTTTCTGTGTGGGTTTCATTCCAGAGTCACCATTTTTTAGCCCTTAGACTAATGAATAAAGCACTAATGAATAGGACTACACCATGTCAGCTATTTACTACCTTTGTTTTTGATAAACAATCGTGGGAGTGCTCGGGTGGAGCAGCGATTCATTACACTGGCCCACTGCTGGTGAGATCGGGGTCCAAATCTTAGCAGTGCTATCGACCCGCCAGCCATCTACACACATGATTGACTATGTCCTTACTTATCCTAATAATAGGCATTCGACTGTCCCAGTATTTACGTTAATTTATACTGGTGTTCACACAAAAACTGCACTTTTGCATATTTCATGTAGTCTGGGAAACTGCCCAATTACTCACTCACTCACTTTCTTAACCGCTTATCCAATTAGGGTCGTGGGGGGCCTTTCCCAGCTTTTCAATGGGCGCAAGGCACACAGTAACACCCTGGACGGGAAGCCAGTCCATCGCAGGGCAGACACACATACACACACCCATTCACCTATAGACAATTTAGTGTCTCCAATTAACCTGACTGCATGTTTTTGGACTGTGGGAGGAAACCGGAGCTCCCGGAGGAAACCCACACAGACACAGGGAGAACATGCAAACTCTGCACAGAAAGGACCCGGACCGCCCCGTCTGGGGATCAAATACAGCATTACAACTGCCTATTACCTACAGAACCTAGAGAACTGTGTAGCAAATGTGGTGAGTGGTACACTCACCCTCCTCATCGGAAACATCCAGAACCTCAGTCATGGTCTCAGGAACGTTCAGCTTGTGCTTCTCTGTCACCGTCTGCATCAGCACATCATTAACAACAGACATTAACAGACTCATTAACATCATTAACAACTGGCATTAAATTAATACTGTTATTTTTTATTTTGGGATGACTTACCGTTGTCATGGTGATGACCTCCTCAGTAACGACCTTCAGTGTATCCACGACAGAGATGTAGCCCAGGCGCTTGGCGATGGAGAGAGCCGTGTTCCCGTTCTGAGACAAACACACACACAGATAGGTTACAGTACGTCCGAGCGGGGACAGGTGTGTATGTACAGTATTTATGTTCATACACGGTGTATCTCACCATGGTAACAGTGTTGGGTTTGGCCCCGTGTTGGAGCAGGACGTTGATGATGTGTGTGTTTCCCTGCTGAGCTGCTTGGTGAAGTGGTGTGTAGCCATTCTGTAAAAAAGGAATCGAAAACATAACGCTGGCTTTAACAAGCAGTGACGTCAACATCAAGTTCATTTAAATAAAGTGACTGTACACTAGGTCTCAACAAAAAGAAAAATACTTTTAATGTTCTTTAACAATTAAAAAGCCAGTGCAGAGTTTTTTAATAATGCAATGTTAGCAACAAGTGTAGGGTGAATGGAAAATGTGTGAACAGAAAGCGAATGTTAAGTGAAAGTGAATAAAAAATAAAAAGGGAATGGGAAGTGAGTAAATGGAATGCAGATGGGTAGCTTAGTGAGTAGAGCTTTGGGCTATCAATTGAAAGGTTGAGGTTTTATCTTAGCTCTACCATGCAGACACTGTTGGGTTCTTGAGCAAGACCCTTAACCCTCTCGGCTCCAGGGGCAGCATACAATGGCTGACCCTGCGCTCTGACCCCTAGCTTCCAAACAAGCTGGGATATGCCAAAAAAAAGAATTTCATTGTACTGCACACCTGTATATGTATATATGATGAATAAAGGCATTCTGTTCTATTCTCTTCTATAAATGCAAGTATGAATGGGAAGATTTTTGTATTTTATTAGGATTTTAAGATCATGTTTAACACTTTTGTTACATTTATGACAGGACAGGTTACTGGTTACACAAGTTCAATGGACAATTTTATATCCCACACAGACAAGAGGAGAACATACAAACACCAAACAGAAAGGGCCCGGACCGCTCCACCTGGGAACCAAACCCAGGACCTTCTTGCTGTGAGGCGACAGTGCTGCCCACTGAGCTGAATGGGAATAAGCAGAAATCATGTGCAAACTGTAGGGATGTAACGATACACTCTACCCATGATGCGATACGATTCATGATACTGGGTTCACGATGCGTTTTTTCCCCGATTTTTTTAAACAAAATGAAATTGAAGACAAATTATGACAAAGTTTCCACTTATTATTTCTCTTTAAAATAAAATAAACTTTTATATTGTGCTTATCTTTTAATAATCTAAATAATGAATGCCCTTTTATTTCTGAGGTAGCCAAATAATGCTTATTGTGTAAAAAAACTGAAATGAAATTTAAAAACAAATCCCACGTTAAATAAAGAAATGAATAATACAAATAATGAAAGTATCCTCACAAATAAATTTGGCTGGAAAATCCCCTATCTGGCAACTTTGTGAAGTGCCGTCAACCAGGTGAGGTGAATAGCGCCAGTGCCCTCTGCTGTTTAAAGTGAATATCGGTTCATCTTAAATGAATAACCGATTCGAATCGTGGCACATCTGCACTGATTTTTAACTGCTTTGTGGTGCATCGTTACATCCCTAGCAAACTGAAAGTGAGTGTTAATAGAAAGCAAGAGTAAACAAGATGCTAACATATAAGATGCAACATAGGAAGCATGTGTGTGACAAGTGTAAGATGTGTAAATAGGAGGCATGAGCTACGTCTTACTTTGGTTTTGGAATTGACACCTGCACCGTGTTGCAACAGGAAGTTCACCATCTTCACATTGCCGTAGTGGCAGGCTACAATCAAAGGGGTGTAACCCAGCTATCAAAACAGAAAGAAATACATATAGAGAGCATTAAAGTGACAGTCTGGGTTTCTTCTTTCAGGTGACATTGTTCCATGAGCTATTAGTATCAGAGCAGGGACAATAGCAGTAACACGATTTGAAAGCCACGGCACTGGGTGCTCGGGTGGCACAGCTGTAAAACGTGCTAGCCCACCACTGCTCAGATCTTAGCTCTGCTATCAGCCAACCAGG
This sequence comes from Trichomycterus rosablanca, assembly GCF_030014385.1. Classification (NCBI taxonomy): domain Eukaryota; kingdom Metazoa; phylum Chordata; class Actinopteri; order Siluriformes; family Trichomycteridae; genus Trichomycterus; species Trichomycterus rosablanca. Next base: position 6,754,782 of record NC_086001.1, on the reverse strand, counting down.
CACAATGTAACTTTTAATCTGATGTGCGTGTGTGTTAACCTTGGTCTGGTGATCCAAATTGGCTCCGTATTTATTGAGGATTTCAGCAACACTGACTCTGTCCTCCTGAGCAGCGAGGTGAAGTGGACAGAGTCCGCTCTGTAACAGAGAGAGAGATGAGTACTGAGCTTCCAGCTTCAACACAATAGTTTTAATATCATGCTGACTGAAGATAGTGTATTGTCATTGACTTAATAGTTAGGGAAAAGTACACTAAATTAGGATTTAATGTAATAATATAAATACAATAAAATATTGCACAGCTCAGTGTATTGCACTAAAAAGAGAAGCCCTTAGACTTGTACAGAAACATGTTAAGTGTCAGGTTAGTCTTACTTTAGCATTTGCATTAGAATTAGCACCATGCTCCAGCAACAGGGCGGCCATGTTGTCGTGTCCTTCCTGTGCGGCAAGATGTAACGGGGTCATAACCTGTCGTGTCACTGCTCCGGCGTCTGCCCCTTTCTGCAGCAACACACGCGCTACCTGTAGCTCGTTCTTCCTAGCTGCAATGTGGAGAGGGGTGTATCCATTCTGCACACACACACACATATACACACATATACACCGATCAGCCATAACATTAAAACCACCTCCTTGTTTCAATACTCACTGTCCATGTTATCAGCTCCACTTATCATATAGAAACATTTTGTAGTTCTACAATGACTGACTGTAGTCCATCTGTTTCTCTGCATGCTTTGTTCGCCCCCTTTCATGCTGTTCTTCAATGGTCAGGACTTTCCCAGGACCACCACAGAGCAGGTATTATTTGGGTGGTGGATGATTCGGCACTGCAGTGACACTGACATGGTGCTGGTGTGTTAGTGTGTGTTGTGGTGGTATGAGTGGATCAGACACAGCAGCGCTGCTGAAGTTTTTAAACACCTCATTGTCACTGCTGGACTGAGAATAGTCTACCAACCAAAAATATCCAGCCAACAGTGTCCCATATGCAGCGTCCTGTGACCACTGATGAAGGTCTAGAAGATGACCAACTCAAACAGCAGCAATAGATGAGTGATCGTCTCTGACTTTACATCTACAAGGTGGACCGACTAGGCAAGAGTGTCTAATAGAGTGGACAGTGAGTGGACACGGTATTTAAAAACTTCACGCACACACTAACACACCACCAGCATGTCAGTGTCACTGCAGTGCTGAGAATCATCCATCACCTAAATAATACCTGCTGTATGGTCCTGACCATTGAAGAACAGGGAGAAAGCAGGTTAAAAAGATATGTAGAGAAATAGATGGACTACAGTCAGTAATTGTAGAACTACAAAGTGCTTCTATATGGTAAGTGGAGCTGATAAAATGTGTAAAAACAAAGAGGTGGTTTTAATGTTATGGTTGATCAATATATACAGTGTATCACGAAAGTGAGTACACCCCTCACATTTCTGCAAATATTTCATTATATCTTTTCATGGGACAACACTATAGACATGAAACTTGGATATAATTTAGAGTAGTCAGTGTACAACTTGTATAGCAGTGTAGATTTACTGTCTTCTGAAAATAACTCAACACACAGCCATTAATGTCTAAATAGCTGCCAACATAAGTGAGTACACCCCACAGTGAACATGTCCAAATTGTGCCTAAAGTGTCAATATTTTGTGTGACCACCATTATTATCACTGCCTTAACCCTCCTGGGCATGGAATTCACCAGAGCTGCACAGGTTGCTACTGGAATCCTCTTCCACTCCTCCGTGATGACATCACGGAGCTGGTGGATGTTAGACACCTTAAACTCCTCCACCTTCCACTTGAGGATGCGCCACAGGTGCTCAATTGGGTTTAGTCAATCACCTTTACCTTCAGCTTCCTCAGCAAGGCAGTTGTCATCTTGGAGGTTGTGTTTGGGGTCGTTATCCTGTTGGAAAACTGCCATGAGGCCCAGTTTTCGAAGGGAGGGGATCATGCTCTGTTTCAGAATGTCACAGTACATGTTGGAATTCATGTTTCCCTCAATGAACTGCAGCTCCCCAGTGCCAGCAACACTCATGCAGCCCAAGACCATGATGCTACCACCACCATGCTTGACTGTAGGCAAGATACAGTTGTCTTGGTACTTCTCACCAGGGCGCCGCCACACATGCTGGACACCATCTGAGCCAAACAAGTTTATCTTGGTCTCGTCAGACCACAGGGCATTCCAGTAATCCATGTTCTTGGACTGCTTGTCCTCAGCAAACTGTTTGCTGGCTTTCTTGTGCGTCAGCTTCCTTCTGGGATGACGACCATGCAGACCGAGTTGATGCAGTATGCGGTGTATGGTCTGAGCACTGACAGGCTGACCTCCCACGTCTTCAACCTCTGCAGCAATGCTGGCAGCACTCATGTGTCTATTTTTTAAAGCCAACCTCTGGATATGACGCCGAACACGTGGACTCAACTTCTTTGGTCGACCCTGGCGAAGCCTGTTCCGAGTGGAACCTGTCCTGGAAAACCGCTGTATGACCTTGGCCACCATGCTGTAGCTCAGTTTCAGGGTGTTAGCAATCTTCTTATAGCCCAGGCCATCTTTGTGGAGAGCAACAATTCTATTTCTCACATCCTCAGAGAGTTCTTTGCCATGAGGTGCCATGTTGAATATCCAGTGGCCAGTATGAGAGAATTGTACCCAAAACACCAAATTTAACAGCCCTGCTCCCCATTTACACCTGGGACCTTGACACATGACACCAGGGAGGGACGACGACACATTTGGGCACAATTTGGACATGTTCACTGTGGGGTGTACTCACTTATGTTGCCAGCTATTTAGACATTAATGGCTGTGTGTTGAGTTATTTTCAGAAGACAGTAAATCTACACTGCTATACAAGCTGTACACTGACTACTCTAAGTTATATCCAAGTTTCATGTCTATAGTGTTGTCCCATGAAAAGATATAATGAAATATTTGCAGAAATGTGAGGGGTGTACTCACTTTTGTGATACACTGTACATGTTTATAATGCAAAAAGTAAACCATATACTGTCTACTACAGGTTAGTGCTGTATCACCTTGGCTGTGCTGTGAGGTGATGCGCCTTTCTCCAGTAGCAGTAACGCCACCTGCTGGTTGTCATAATGAACTGCAATATGAAGAGGAGTCAAACCATCCTGTGAGACAGAAAAAAACGAAATGACAAGATAGCTGGCCTCACCATCTCTAAACTATGTGTAGTTACCTCATCTTCTGAGTAATTGAGTTACATTAAAGAATTATATGAATTACAATTTACATCCATATATTACAAATCAGGAAATAGTTGCATTTGTTGGGTAACAATATAAGTTTGAGTCACGCTAACCCACCACCTGGGTTCAAATCTCAGCTTTGTTATCGGCCAGCAGGACGCCCACACAGACATGATTGGCTATGTCTGGAAGGGGGAAGTATCCAAAAGCCCTGTGATGGATTGGTGCTCTGTCTTGGGCATATGCTTGTCTTATGCTTAGTGTTTCCTGTTGGAACTGGACCCACAACAACCATGACCAGGATAAAACAGTAGAGAAAAATGAAATAACCGATTAAACTTAATAGTTAGGAGGGATTCCCACATACTTTAGTCCATTTAGTGTGTGAAAATGAGGATTTGTATCAGGCCTCAGTGTTGAAGCTTTGTGCTGAGCATTGAAACATATGAAAGAGAACTCAATCAAACGATATGCCTATTTCTAAACCTATTATTCAGATAGTTAAAGATAGTGTTTTGATAATGGTTTGGATATAGTTTCCCCAGACTTTCCCTGCCGATCCCTGCTCTGATTGAGGAAAACGAAGCTAACACACGCCCTCTCTGACACGTGGGCAGCATGCCATATGCATCTTATCACCTACACTTTGACGAGTGCAGTGCAGCTCAGCATTGTGTACGGGAGAGACACACCCTGAGAGCAGGGATGAGGGCTCTTCTCATCTCTGTGCAGGCGCCATCAATCAGCCAGCAGAGGTCGTAATTGCACCAGTTATGACAGAGAGAGATCCCATCCGGCTTAGTCCCGCCCATTTCTGAACAACAGGTCAATCGTTGTTCGTGTGGCCGCTCAGCCTTAGCCGGCAGGCAGAGCTGAGATTCGATACGATGTATTCGAGATCCCAGCTCTGGTTCCAGCGTGTATTTTTAGCGCTGCGCCGCCTGAGCATTTGAGAGGTTGAGAGTTTCTTTAACAGTTCAGGTATGTGTAGTTGTTGTCTCTCTTTGGTGTATTTGGGGCATTCAGTCACCATATGCTTTACTGTGAGCCGTGTTTGGAATCTTTCACATGTTGGGGGAGGGTGTCTCCTTTTATAGTACGAAAACAGTACCTTGGCTTGTTCATCAGGCAGAGCTCTGCGTTGTAGCAGCAGTTTGGCCACCTCCAGACTTCCATACTTTGCAGTTACATGTAGCGGAGTAAACCCTTTCTGTGGAAACACACACACACACACACACACACAATCAACTACAACATATTCAGTGTAATATACATCTTACTGTAGTGTTTAATTTAGTGTGTGTACCTTGGTCATCAGTGAGTGGGTGGCTCCAGCCTCCAGCAGCACTGAGACGATGTGGGTGTGTCCCTCTCTGGCGGCGATGTGCATCGGTGTGTATCCGTTGGTGGTGGAAGCATCAGGATCGGCCATGTGCTGCAGCAACAGCTGAACGATATCAGCGTGACCCAAGCGGGCGGCGATATGAAGTGGTGTCTGATCCTCCTGAACAGAACCAGAGACAGAGATAAACTGATCAACATGGATCAGGAAAAATGTCAACAGTGCTCATTTATCTGGACCTTTTTGCAGCTCTTAATGTTGTACAGCATTAGAATTCTTATTTTTACTCTTGCATGTTGCATATAAAACTTCAGTTTTGCAGCCTCGCTACAGGTGTTCCTCAGGGATCAGTGCTTGGTCCACTTCTGTTCCCTATACAATTAACTAGTAATCTAATAACCACCTGGGATATCACACCAAACAATCACCCGCTAGCTCAAAATAACTTACAAACCACTTTGTAACACTTGTATGATATCTTACTCTTGCTGTAGCATCCACGCGAGCTCCATTCCTTAGCAGACAGCGCACCACCTCCATCTGCCCCGCCCTCGCCGACATGTGCAGGGCTGTTTCTCCTCGCTACACAAACGTACAGACAGAAAAACTTAATGAAGCAATAATACATTTCATTTTCATCAACCACTTGATGAATACCCTGAACAGAGTGCCAAACCATTGCAGGGTTTCGGCCATCCCACCCCCCTCAGACATAGCCGATCATGTCTGTGTAGACACCAGGCCGGCTGATAGCACCGCCGAGATTAAAACCCAGATCTCAGCGGTGGTGGGTGGGCTAGGATAATACACCGCTACACCACCTGATCACCTGCAGCTATGATAAGTATAATAAGTAAGATATTGATAGAGGTTAGGAAAAGTGAAGTACTAAAGTGTTACTGACGATGTTGCAGATGTCTGGTGAGGCTCCGTTCTGCAGCAGCAGGAGAACAATGTTCAGGTGTCCCATAAACGCTGCCACATGGATGGGTGTAAGACCCGACTGCAAGACACAAAGACAAGTTGAATTACTACCATGTTACTTTTTAACCTTTCAGCAAGCTACTGAAACTGAATGGTGCATGAGACAGAGATGAGGAATGGAAATGGTGTGGTGGTGTAGATTATTCTGTAATTGTAAAGGGAAGAGAGGACGATGGAGGTACCTCTGTGATGGCCTGGATGGAGGCTCCATATTTCACCAGCAGCTCCATTACTTTCACTCTGTTCTTCTTACAGGCGATGTGCAGTGGAGTGAATCCATTCTGTCACACACAAAGCCAGTCATTATTAATAGGTGCATTATAGGTGCATCGGTCGGCATTTTTAGGGGTAATTCTGATTTCTTCACAGCCATTTCTAGTTTGTTAATGGAATGTGCATTTTGGCTATCACATTAAATTATTTTTTGCGCACTTTTTAACCTCCATTTATTAAGAATTAAAAAAAATTTACATCACTTTTCTACATAGTCCTTTGCAATGCACCGCTGCTTTCACATCATCATCACATTAAAATATTCTTCCCCTTAAAGCTTCTTTGAGCGTCCAAAAAGGTGGAAATCAGATCTCACCAAGTCCGGACTATAAGCGTCTCTCAGTTTCTCAGTCTCCTAATTACTACTCCTCCCACCCTCATGTTTCTAACCAAAATATAAAAGTGCAGAAACTTTTTGAAGATCCCTCATACATTGTGTTTGATCAAAAGCAAATTCAGAAACAAGAACTGCAAACTATTGTTTGCTTGTTTACTTATTTATTAGGGTTTTAACATCATGTTTTACACTTTGGTTACATTCATGACAGGAACGGTAGCTACTCATTACACAATATTCACCAGTTCACAAGGTTATAACAAAAACAGTCTTGGACAATTTAGTGTCACCAATTCACCTCACTTGTACGTCTTTGGACTGTGGGAGGAAACCGGAGCACCTGGAGGAAAACCCACACAGACACATGCAAACTCCGCACAGAAAGGACCCAGACTGCCCCACCTGTTCTGTTATACTGTTTCTTTAAAAATGTTTCCCTACTCAGTTAAGAAAGTCCATGTTAGCAAACCTTTTCTCTTAGTCCACATCTTATCGTGATACCTTAACCTTGTACACTGGCCTCCTTTTATCCTGTTTTCTACTCTATTTTTTAGCCACTCCCTAAGCCCATACCCCTTACCAAGCCTTACAAACACACAAAATCAGATGCACACTAATGATTGTTATTTGTACACAAAACAACTGTCTAAGCTGCTGGTTCAAATATACATGGTACCTTGTAACTCAATGTCCCCTAAACTCTAAATCTTTGAAACTCAAAATTTGTATCTGTGTTTACAATAGCCACATATTTTACATAAGCCTAAATTATATGCAGTTCCACAGGACCATGGAACACATTAACAGGTTTCCTATACATCCTTATGGGAAAAAATACCTTGAAACTCAATGCCTTTTAAACACAACGACACTCCCAGAACCAACTGATGTTAAGTTTCAAGGTACCACTGTACATCATTAGTGTTTAACTAACAGCTTATCTTCTGAACCAGAAGTCGTGTACTGTATTGTTGTTTCCCGAATTACAAAAATAGCTGTAATTGCTACTGTGTTGTGTTTACATGATTTACATGGTTGCCAATTACTTCAAGTCAGGTTACCAAACCCACAGAGCATTATGGGAAATATTCAACTGTCCTAATAGTGTGCCAAAATCTCCTGCAAACTCTCAAGTTATCAGTTAAGGGAAGCAGTTCAGCATACAGTATTTTACTGTGAATCCTTACAACCTTAAACTTAACATGTGAGTGTATGCGTGTGTGTGTGTGTGTGTTACCAGTGCTCGAGCATTGGGATTGGCTCTCTTATCCAGCAGCAGTTTAGTGACTCTGTAGTGGCCACAGTGGGCGGAGACATGCAGAGCGGTCAGGTAATCAAGAGTGACATCATCGACCGGTGCCTTGTACTGCAGAAGGTGCTTCACACAGTCGACGTGATCACCCTGCGCCGACATGTGCACTGGAGACAGTCCGTTCTGTGTGGAGAAAGAAGAATAAATGCTAGTAATTGTAAGTTATCGTTTTTCAATGACTACAATTATATTCACCTGCTATTTTATACAAATACTTGTTATGTTTTTGTTCATTCTTGCTTGATACAAGACATCCACTGCTCAACAGTTTATGGTTGCTGTTGTTTGATTCTCCTCTTCAGGATAAATCATTCATTTTTACTAGGAGACAGATCTGGACTGCAGGCAGGCCAGACAAGCACTCGTTGATTGTTTCACAAATTGCAGAGGCTGAACTTTTGATGGATTCTCTTTTATACACAATTTTATCCCCTCAACTATTACCAGCTCACCCTGCTTATTGTAGAATGTTTCAAAATAATGTAACTGAAACATTTATAAAATGTTTATAAACTTCCGCTAGCACACCAGCGCCGAGATTGTGAACACCCCGGTTCGAGTCTGGGCTCTATTACTGGGCGCCGTCTAGCGGGCACAATTGGCAGTGCCTGCAGCAGACACAAATTGGCCACCGTGTCTGCTGGGTGGGGAAATTTACATTTACATTTTCGGCATTTAGCAGACGCTTTTATCCAAAGCGACTTACAGTACTGTGACAGTATACAGTCTGAGCAATTGAGGGTTAAGGGCCTTGCTCAAGGGCTCAACAGTGGCAACCTGGCAATGGTGGGGCTTGATCCGGCAACCTTCTGATTACTAGTCCAGTACCTTAACCGCCAGGCTACAACTCCCCTCTAAAAGGAGCAATACCAAATGACCAGAAATGACCGGACTAAGTGGGTGGGGTCTTTAAATGATGTGCAAGGACCCTGGTTGGCAAACTGAGGCGTCCGTGCAGAAGCAAGGGTGTAAAGAAGGGGTCCGCTAGGACTGCGCACGTGTTGGAGGGCACGTGAGCAGCAAATATAACCTCCTCGAACGCAAGCAGGGATCCTCAGCAGCGGAAGACAAATTGACTACGCTAAATCATGAGAAAAAGGGAGAAATGCATAAATAAGTAACAGTCTAACAACTATCCAGTTAGAAGTCATGTTAGGTACTGGACCTTCAGTTAGAAGGACAAAGCGGGCCTTGTGTCTCAAAATGGTAAAATTTATAAAACAAATAGCGAAAGGCTGTATGGCTATGAAGTAATTATTTTTAATCAATGCAGCAGCTACAGGGAAGTCCACTGAAGAGATGTAGAAGCACTGGGGTGTGGTGGCCGCAGTAGGGTAATGTAGCAGCAGTAAGATGATCTGACAGCAGTGGGGTGATGAGGCAACCATCAGATAATGTATTTGAGTGTAGTGTGGTGCAGGGTTTTTTCAAGCAACCCACATTTTGTTCATGATTTTTACCACAACCCAGGCAACACATTAAAAGAAAACACATCACATTCATCAAAACAAAACACAACACAAAACGAAATATACTTCGTTAATAAAATTTGTGGCAATCTGGTCCCACTGTGGTGTACGTACAGCCTCCACAAGAGAGCGTTCGTGTACAAGTTTTTATGTGTCTGTTAAAATGTGTTTATTTAATTCTTATGATTTTCATCTGTGAATCATTGTGTGTACCTTGGTTCGAGCCAGTATAGGAGCTCCCTTCTCTAACAGCAGTTCCACAGCTGCATCATGTCCACTTCTAGCTGCACAGTGTAGTGGAGTCAGTCCATCCTGTTCAACACACACACACACTGTTGGTAATTGCAAGTATTTGAAGACCCCACCCACATATTCAAGCCATCTCTACCTGCAGGCACTGTCAATTATGCCCACTAGATGACACCCAGCAGACAGGTGGCAATGCTGAGTTTGCAGAACTCAGAACTCAGAACTCTGGGCGCCAAGTATTTAAAAATTCACAGTTTTTTTTTGCTCCTTTTGCACAATGCAAAGGTGGCGCAGCGGGATATTCTGCTAGTACACCAGCTCCGAGATTCTGAACTCCTCGGTTCGAAACTCGGGTTTGCCACCGGTTGGCTGGGCGCCATCTGATGTCAAAGGGGATGTGTACCAGCCCACACAGTGAAATTAAATGTAATCAAACTGGGACAATCCCAGTTTGATTACATTTCATTTCAATGTGTGGGCTGGTACACATCCCCTTTGATATCAGCCAGCAAGGTCAGATATCAGGGCCAGCAAGGAGCCACACTCCACCCTTCTTTTTCATCTCGTGCTGGTGCCTCGACCAGACAGCACAAGTTTCTGTTGTAGTAGCAAAAGAAAAACCCTTTTCTGACAGTCTCTCCCTCAGACGTGACCAGCTGTGTGTGTTAAGCACCACACCTGACCAGGCCAGTAGCAGCATTGAGACTTCAGGTCAGTAGCTCAATGCCCCCGCAGAGGTGGACTAACCTATCTCCCAAGCACCCACCCTATGCAGAATTTTGCTGTTTTACCACCTGAGGGCAGCATTGTTAGTAATAACAACCACAATAAATTACTGACCAATGCACAATTACTGCATGACCTTCAGAGGATACTTTATACTCACCCTGGTTTTAGCGTCGATCAGCGCCCCTCTATCCAGCAGCAGCTCCACCATTTTGGTATTGCCCCTTTTAGAGGCCACATGCAGAGGGGTGATACCGTTCTGTACAGGACAAGAGGATTATTATTACCTATTAATAACAATACTGTACATTTAAATGGAGATACATTTCATACAGTGTAAAGCTGTGTTACACTGATCTCTGATTAGGTGACAACCAATGGATGTGTAATGATAGCTACCATAGTTTCCATTCTGTGACTGGTCCAACTGAGGGACTTTAAACTAAATGTATTATTATTTATTAGGATTTTAACGTCATGTTTTACACACTTTGGTTACATTTATGACAGGACAGGTAGTTACTCGTTACACAAGATTAATCTCAAATTAATCTAACTGCATGTCTTTGGACTGTGGGAGGAAACAGGAGCTCCCGGAGGAAACCCACACAAAGACTAGGAATCAAACCAAGGACCTTCTTGCTGTGAGGCGACAGTGCTACAAACTAAGCCACTGTGCCGGCCCCTTAAACTAAATTAAACCAAATTAGTATGGACTAACATTTGGTGCATAAAATTGTCTTAAATCCCAGTTAGTTTACACCATTATGATCCACTATGTATGAACAAGAAGCTCCCTGTGTTGTGGTCATCACAGCACAGCAACAGAGCTCTGCTAACAGTCACAGACACACATTTGTAAGTTTGAACACAGCATGAAATCTTGCCCATCTCTGCTCTGTGATCGACCAACTGTGTACATATCTGCTCTGTGATTGGCTGAGAGCTTTACCCTGGCGGTGAAGTCGACGGCAGCACCGCGGTTCAGCAGCAGCGTAGAAACGTTAACGTTTCCGTAATGAGCAGCGATGTGGAGAGGAGTAAATCCACTCTGCTCAGAAAAACGAGGGAGGAAACAGGAGGGGAAACGAAAGGGGAGAAGGAGCAAAGAGAGAAAGAGCCAGATTTATTAAGTGCACATGCTTAGTGGGTCAGAAAGTGCACTGGCATAACATGCAGCATGCTAATGAAATAAAAAATCTAAGAAAAGATGTGGACTCAATAACAAGCTTTATAACACCAGGCATGCATCGAAAGAAAGTCATTTTCATTCAGTCATATGGGCAGAAAGAAAAAGATACTAAAGAGATGCTGATGATAAAACGCTTTAGCTGCTTAAACATCAGTGCAGCTAAGAGCTACAGACTAATGTAGAATAAATATTGAAATGTAGATGGATGTTCAAATGTAAATGTCATGGCTGACCATGCCTTACCTTTCCGCTCTGACAGACATAGTACAATTTAAAAAACAAAATTAACACGGAGTGAAACATGGCCTATTAACTACTAAACACCAAAGTGCATGACAAGACCTAAGAAGCCAGCATGCAGAATCACTTCAGAAATGCCTGTTTTGTGAACAGAACTATTAATACAGACAGATTTGAAATGTTGTATCACACAAAAACAAACACACTGGGTGCCAGTTTCTTATAAACACAAGATAATATAGTACAGTGGTGCCTTGTAACTCGACATCCCCTAAACTTGACGCCCTTCGCTGAGAAATTTGTACCCTTAAACTCAATGTGTGCACGACTGAGGCTTTGTTCAGCGCTCGGCTTGAGCGGTGCGGTAAAACGTCATCAAAGTGCAAATATGAGACGAATCTGCATTTGTGTGAAATAACTGTCAAATCCACTCTGAAAGCTCCACATGTATCTGTGTTTATCTGGATTTTCCTCCTGTTTCACTTTTAAACTTGTGTTACAGCTCGAGGTTCTGAGAAATGGTAAGAATCACCTTTAGAAATCTTTCTAAACTTATTAAAGCTATTTAAGTGACAAAGTTACAAATAAATTATTTTCAAAGTTTTACTGACCAGTTTAATTGCACTTTGGAAACACAAATTTTAATTTGTATCAAGCAATAATGGGCAAAAAATCCACTTGCAGAAATAAGTGTGGAAAATCACAGATCACAGCAAGTGTTAGTGCTAGGATGTTGCTAAGCGGCTGCAATAGTCTACCAGATGGAATCACATAGCTTGGAATTACATAGCAACACCATAGCAACCATCTGGGATACTATAGCAACCACGTAAAAATATGAAATCAATCATATGAAATAAGCTAACAATAGTTTAGCAAAACAATAGCACTTATCTGAAATACCAGAACATCTGGTTCCGCAGTTTTCGCTTACTAAAGCAGATGTTCTGGTATTTCAGATTGTTAGCTTATTTTATATGGTTGCTCTAATATTTTTACGTGGCGGCTATAGTATCCCAGATGGTTGCTATGGTGTTGCTATGTAATTCCAACCATTGCTAGCAGGTTGCTACAGTATTTTAAGTAGAAACTGTTGGATTATACTATTTGTATGAAAGTGGGGCTGTACCTAAAAAAGAAACTGGCACCTTAGTGTGTTAATACTAACAGCCACTGGGTTCAGAGTGAAACAGAACATGTATGCAATAAGACTGAACCAACAGAACTGAACAGAACCGTAGCAATGCACAGATGTGCCCACACACACACACACACACACACGGTCAGGGGTCCTTCAAGTTTTTTAATGCCCCCCTGGTTAAGAACTACTGATATAAATAGGTCCAGCATGCAGTTTTAGGTTAAGTGTTCTAGTTGTAAGCAGATACATTTGGAACACACACACACACACACACACACACAAATACAAGAGGAAAATAAATGATAAAGGAAAATCAGTACCTCTGTTGTCCTGTTGACCATCATCTGAAATAGCAGGAAGAAAAACACACCCATTAACCATCTTCAACCCAACGTTCCTAGTTCTTATGTTTGTTTATTGTTTATTGGATTTTAACGTCATGTTTTACACTTTGCTTACATTCATGACAGGAACGGTAGTTAACATTACACAAGATTCATCAGTTCACAAGTTTAATGTCAAACACAGTCATGGACAATTTAGTATCTCCAATTCACCTCACTTGCATGTCTTTGGACTGTGGGTGGAAGCCGGAGCACCCGGAGGAAACCCACGCGGACACGAGGAGAACATGCAAACTCCACACAGAAAGGACCCGGACCTAGTTCTTATGTAACGTAAGTAAATTACACTTCTGATTTAAAAAGAGAATCATACTCTCACAGGTCCAGGCATTATCTTTAGCAAGCTTTAAAATCTGGAGAAACGTGTCAGAGATTCTGGCTTAAATGTAGGTAAAAACCAAGTCTTATTAGACTGTGAACCAATTTTTGAGGTATTTTAAGGTAGAATTTCATAAGCTAATCTCTGCTCCATAAAGGTGGAGCTTAAACAAAGCAGGCACTAAGGGTCTGTTTGAAAACCTAGTGAGCTGCCTTGCTGCCTACTGCCTACCTGGGCAGCTGCCTCAGTAGAAAGGATTCTAACAAGATATCAAACTCATAAGGCAGATTATTTAGACGCACTACTTAGACAGCGATTACGTCACAGCAGTTTTCACTTACTAAGCTAATACAGTTTGTCTCAGGCCATTCAAACCAATGGGCTGAGGTGGCACAACCCGCTAGCATGCCAGCTAACACTTCCCTCTGTGTACCGAAAACGGTTAAAGTCACTGACTAGACCAAATTTGCAAATAAATCATACTTCACACGTTTATACAAATTAAAAATCAATAAGAATGGGCACCCCGGTGGCGCAGCGGGATATTCTGCTAGCACATCAGCGCCGAGATTCTGAACTCCTCGGTTCAAAACTCGTCGTTGCCACCGGTCGGCCGGGCGCCATCTAGCGGGCATAATTGGCAGTGCCTGCAGACTATGTGGGTGAGGTCTTCAAACGCCGTGTAAGGACCCTGACTGGCAGATAGAAAGGTGCCTGTGTAGAGTGCACAGGTAAAAAGGGTTCCGCTAAGGGCTGCGCGCGGGTCGGAGGAGGCGTGAGCAGCAGTATATACCCACCTCGACTGCAATCAGAGATCCCCCAGCAGTGGAAGACAAATTAACTACGCTAAATTGGGAGAAAATGGGAGAAAACCCATGACTATAAGAATTTATTTACATTTGAAAAGAACTCCATTCATTGCGCCGCATTCGTCTGCCAGATTTGTCTTTTTTTTTTTTTTTTTGAAAAGTTGTGCTGCACTGAATGCTGGGATTGCCTTCACCTCTAAGGAAGCATCAAATGCTCCCTTATTATTCAGTCAGTTTACTGCTTTGAAATAAGGCACCTAAGAAAATTCAGACAGATGCAAATGATGCAAAATGCCGTCTATGTAGAGAGGTCAAGGTTTTCGGACAGACCCTAAAACAGGGATTTTCTAATTTTTTTCATTTTCATCAACCGCTTTATTCTGCTCAGGGTCCCAGCAGGCCAGGAACCACTGGGAAACAATAGACGCAAGGCAGAAATGCTCTAGACTTGTTGGATATATCATGACCAGCAATGTGAGTTTACAGTGTGAGTGTGTGTGTGTAACCTTGGATTGGACATCAGCGTTGTGGTCGTTCTGAAGCAACAATGCTGCAGATTTTGTATCATCTTTGCGGGCAGCAATGTGTAGCGCTGGGAGACGCACCTTCCCTTTTGTGTCATTCTCCAGTAACAGAGAAACCACCTGATTGTGACCCTGCTGCAGGGCAATCGCCAACGGTGTGAAACCGTCCTGCAGGGGGAGACACAAGGGTATAACAGCTGTAATTTTATTCCAATTACATAACATTACTAAACTACTATTACTTAATGTCTAAACAAACCTCAGTGGCGGTGCTCTGGTTTCCTCCGTTCTCCAGCAGGTAATGTACTACATCCAGGTGATTCTCTTGAGCAGCCATGTAAAGTGGAGAAAAGCCATTCTGAACACACACACACACACACACACACACACAATGATTGAAACACAGTATTTAAAACATTTGTGACACAGCTGATTTAAAATAGTGAGTTAAATTTAGCAGGCAGGATCCTACTAAGGTCTCTAATTTCAACTGGTTTGCATACACTTAAATAAACATGCACTTGAATGGTGTCGCGATTGCTATGATTTCTGCTAATATTTTGTCTGTGACTGAAGGATTAGAACGAGACATGCTCAAAAATATTGGCGGCATGTCAGTATGAGCAGATAATAGTTTTAATAGTAAGTCTGTGGGTGCGGCATCTGAGGCTGAGGCTAGAGAACGACTGACAGACGGTTCTTACTTGTGATTGGGCATTGACGTCTGCTCCTCTTTTCACCAGCAACTTTGCCACTTCCTTCTGGCCAGCCAATGAGGCAATGTGAAGAGCCGTGTTTCCTTTCTACACAGCCAATCAGAGAGCAGGACAGTTCGGACAGACACATTTATTCAACATCAATATCACACAAACAATGATTGCCCCATAACTGGCTGCATCACTGAAATCATGCTACATGTTAATTAGGTAAATTGCTTTAAATTTAGTAAACTGATTAAGTAACCAAGGAGGAAATTACTTTTACAATTATTTACTAGCTTTAGATCATTTTCAGGATGTGATTGGTTGTTCTGCAAAGCTTTGAGAAAACATGACTTATATATGGTGAATGTATACATGACTCAGCATATACACCAATCAGCCATAACATTAAAACCACCTCCTTGTTTCTACACTCACTGTCCATTTTATCAGCTCCACTTACCATATAGAAGCACTTTGTAGTTTTACAATTACTGACTGTAGTCCATCTGTTTCTCTGCATGCTTTGTTAGCCCCCTTTCACCCTGTTCTTCAATGGTCAGGACTCTCCCAGGACCACCACAGAGCAGGTATTATTTGGGTGGTGGATCATTCTCAGCACTGCAGTGACACTGACATGGTGGTGGTGTGTTAGTGTGTGTTATGCTGGTATGAGTGGATCAGACACAGCAGCGCTGTCACTGCTGGACTGAGAATAGTCCACCAACCAAAAATATCCAGCCAACAGCGCCCCGTGGGCAGCGTCCTGTGACCATTGATAAAGGTCTAGAAGATGACCAACTCAAACAGCAGCAATACATGAGCGATCGTCTCTGACTTTACATCTACAAGGTGGATCAACTAGGTAGGAGTGTCTAATATAATGGACAGTGAGTGGACACAGTATATAAAAACTCCAGCAGCGCTGCTGTGTCTGATCCACTCATACCAGCACAACACACACTAACACACCACCACCATGTCATTGTCACTGCAGTGCTGAGAATGATCCACCACCTAAATAATACCTGCTCTGTGGTGGTACTGTGGGGGTCCTGACCATTGAAGAACAGGGTGAAAGCAGGCTAAAAAGATATGTAGATAAATAGATGGACTACAGTCAGTAATTGTAGATCTACAAAGTGCTTCTATATGGTAAGTGGAGCTGATAAAATGGACAGTGAGTGTAGAAACAAGAAGGTGGTTTTAATGTTATGGCTGATTGGTGTATATATGTTTTCTAAAGTTTTCTGCCCACAGTAAAGCACCAAGCAACATACTATGACTTATCACAATGCCACTTTCATTATTTTGATGCAGTGGTCTGAGGTGATTCCAGAGAACCAAGCTTACAACAATAACGACATCTACAGTCTGCAAGGTCACTGTGTAAGCTGAGTGAAGTCAAACACTTCATTTAAGCATCAGCGTCACTGTATTGATGGTGTTGGTGATATATGGTGTTGGTAGATGATCATCTGATTTATTGAACCTTTGTAGAAGAGTTGACTGCTGCTCCTCTCTCCAGCAGCTCCTCCACCATCTCCACATGACCTTCTTTGGCAGCAAGATGGAGAGCATTTAGTCCATTCTACACACACACACACACATACACACACACACACACACACAATGTGACTGTTATTATATCATGATATCGGACATGTTTACCTAATAATCTTCACACACTAATTTTTAGATTGTTTTAACATACAACCCCAAATCAGAAAAAGCTGGGACAGCATGGAAAATGCAAATAATACAAACACAGAGTTTTTTTTTATTGCAGACAGGATGAACCTGAGATATTTCATGTTTTGTCTCCTCAGCTTTATTTAATTCATTAATAAACATCCATTCCTGCATTTCATGCCTGCAACACATTCCAAAAAAAGTTGGGACGGTAAAGCATTTACCACTTAGTAATGTTGTCATTCCTTTTCACCACACTTAAAAGACGTTTTGGCACCGAGGAGACCAAGTGATTTAATGTTTCAGCTTTTATTTTGTCTCATTCTTCCCGCAAACACGTCTTAAGATGTGCAACAGTACGGGGTCGTCGTTGTCGCATTTTCCATCTCAAAATTCTCCACACATTCTCTATTGGGGACAGATCAGGACTGCAGGCAGGCCAGTCCAGTACCCGTACCCTCTTCTTCCGCAGCCATGCCTTTGTAACTTGTGCAACGTGTGGTTTTGCATTGTCTTGTTGAAAAATGCATGGCTGTCTTGAAGGCAGCACATGTTGCTCTATGATCTCAATGTACTTTTCTGCATTAATGCTGCCATCACAGAAGTGTTAATGACCTTTGTCAAGAGCACTGGTATAGCCCCATACAATGACACAGCCTGGCTTTTGGACTTGTTGCTAATATCATTCTAAATTCTAAAACCAACATGCTGCTTGTAAGTGTGGATGTGTTAAATCTTACCTGGTTACAGGTAGAGATGTCTTGTCCTCCTTTCAGCAGCTCCAGAACTTTATCAATGTTTCCAGCTCTTGCTGCTCTCAGGAAGCTGGTGTTACTATCCGACTGCAAAAAGAATGCACAAACACACAAGGAAATGTTTAATTAGATGCATATTAAAGCTGTTTAAAAGCTGTTTGCCTTTAGGAGTTCTGAGATTTGTTGGGGTTGCCACTGTTGGGGCTGGAACCAACAACATTTAATTACTAGATTACTTAACCATTAGGCATTTGCCCTAGCTAATCTATTAAAGTGTACCAGCTGAGATTTAATTAAATACTATGCACTGATGATAAATTATTAATAACGTACGTCCTGTCATAACCATAAAGCAGGTGGACTGGTTATTCTGCACCCTAGGAGTAAGTGATGTGAGTGTGGATTGGAACCCTGCCCACTTAGTAGTGCAACGTGGGGGTTTGAAATGCAGCCCAAATTTATACTTTGTTACTATCCAGTCTAGCAAATAAAGAATGGAATGACTGTAAAACAAATACAATCACATGTAGGAAACAAGGGATCCTATTGGGAGAATGTCAAACTACAAACTAGATTAAACCCATATTGCTGAGGTTGTGCAGTATACTGTCACCTTTAATAACAAATTATCACTGTCAATTCTAGTTAAAAAAAAAAACAAGCTGATACTAAGATCCTCTCAGTTACCAAGACATGGCCTTTTATTCCTTGCAAGCAATTATAATTGATTACAGTTGGTGGTTTCTCTGTATCCATATAAATTAGTTTAGTTTGACTGCACCCATTAGATTGAGCCACAGTCAGTACAGTGAGAAAGTCTGGAAAGCTCTGTATAGATCTCAGAAACAACCTCTGAGATAGATATTTAATGTCACTTGAATTCATATCTAAGCAACTCCCATTACAAGATCATCTGTATGAACATATACTGTATATATACAGTATATTGTTCCTACAATAGAAAATGGCCTTTAACCAAAATATGATGGACAAAAAGCTAACCTGTCAGCTTATGCTAAACAACAATTTGTCTGCATGGTAAGATTTTTTTATTCCATGAGCACAAAAAAAACATCTAACCTGAATTAAAAGTTGCTAAAGCAAACACGTTACTTTCCACAGTCAAGTAAGCTTTACATTAAGAGCTGCTGTGCAAGAAAGAAGCCTCTGTGACAAAACTGGTAACTTTGAGCTAGACCAAAGTGGGTTGCTAAACACAAGCAGGAGAGTATTTTTTTCAGATATAAAAAACACCCAACCTTTGCCTATACTATATGGAAACTTTTGTCCTTAACTATATTTGGAAACCAGTTACCAATGTATGTGTATGTGCTTATGCAGTGGCACAAGTATATAAATCTGTTTGTTACACTGAAATGTAAATCTATCAGTATAGGGTGGGGGTATGGAGTGGGGGTGTTGAGGATGGGACATGGGGTACAGAGAATAATTTCATTAAGTGCTAGACTCTGAACAGCCAATTTGCATAAGACAAGACTTAATCAGAGCATCAACTGCAGACACTAAAATGCACAGTACGTATTTTGTGTTTCTGGTAGTGATGCATATTTTGCCAAATTAACTGTTAACCATCATGCTTATAGCTACACATCACAGTCTTGAGAATGTAGTGATAAACAGTTAAAATGTGTAGAATTTGTAGTACACTGAGATAGTAGGGTTAGGGTTAGGGTTAGGGTCATATGAATAAAGACTGTGATGAAGGATGAACAAAAGCTCATTAGAAGTCTATGCCTTCTGAAAGTTGCATCACAGTGGCAGTAAAGGTAGCTAGGTTCCAAATCACACACTACTTTTCTGCATAGAAAGTTTAATAAGTGCACTGTAAATTAAAGTTACATACTTTTTAGCATAAAGGATATGGTTTGGAATGCACCCATCAACTCACTCATAAACATGTGCTCATTAATACAAATGAGTTGCTTTTAAAGTCAGTTAAGGGTTTTGTCTGTTAAGGTGTTTCACAGGTCAAGAGAAGATATTAAAGCAAAACAAATAATAAGTGAATTTATTTTTACAATTCCTATCTAATCAAAGTGTTTGTAGCTACTACACAACATTTACTTTCTTATAGTCTATGTATGTCTAGACATAGGAATCTCAGTTTGTATCTAGATAAATGTACAAGTATAAAATACAAAAGAAATACAAAGATTTATGAAATCAGTATGACAAATGAAATGTCAGCTTAGAAAGTGAGCAATCAACTTTCACAACAGTGTGTGAGAGGGTGAGGGTTTTCAGACAACAATCTGTAAAATCCACCTCATTCCTTAAATTATTAATGATATCCCAATCAGATATTCCTGGAACACCCAGGGGGGGCAGGGCTAATCAATAACAAACAACAGATGGATAATGGAGTGGGTAGTGGATGAACAGATGATGGATGGATAGATGGATGGATGAGCACATAAATATTTATCACAACAAAAATCGTAATCTAACATTGCATATACTAGCATTTGAGATCAGTGGCTGAAAGAATGATGCATGGTCACACCGGAAAAAAATAAGTACCTCTTATTAAGATGGTTTAAAGTCATTTAAAGCCGTATATATAACAGTTATTTTGTTTAGGTAATACACCTTCTAATACTCACATCTACTTCTATAGGGACAGTATGGTTTATATGGGTGAAGCATTTTTGAGAGGGGCAGTATGGTTGGTGAGAAGAGCTGTATGATTGATTACGGGCAGTAGGGTTAATTAGTTGATCTCCAATCAGAGGTCTACAGGATCCCAGAAACCAAAATCAGTCTTATGTTAGCAAACACTATCAAAGAATATAATCTTTTTTACTTTGGGTTGTTGTTGTAATTTATTTTGGAGGCGGGGGGGGGGGGGGGGGGGGGGGCTAACGTCAAACCTTAGAACAACAAAATCAAAACAATACCCATCACAGACTTAATGCAAACATCTGAATATTACTGGCAAGAGCAACTGCAAGGCCATTGCAGTGGGGGTACAAATCTGTAAGCATCTAACACAATTTGCCACACTACTTTGGAAATAATCAACATCAGTACATTTGGGTTGCCAGATGCACAAATCACACTTTTTGTAGTGCCAATGTTTATTAAATTTCATATCTACATCTTTGGGACAGTATGGTTTATATAAGTGCAGCATTATTGAGAGGGGCAGTATGGTTGGTGAAAAGAGCTGTATGATTGATTAGGGGCAGTAGGGTTAATTAGGGAGGCATTATGATTAAATAGGGGGCAGGATGGTTAATAAGGGGTAACCAGTTAGTAAGAAATCAGTAGGTTTTGTGAGGAGGGATTAGTGTTGATTAGAAAGACAGTATGGTTAGCAGTATGATTAATGGGGGAGAATGGCTAGTGAGGGGGTTAGTATGAGAGTTTGTTTATTAGGATTTTAACGTCATGTTCCACACCTTGGTTACATTCATGACAGGAACGGTAGTCACTCATTACACAAGGTTTATTAGTTCAAACAAGGTTATATCGAATACAGTCATGGACAATTTTGTATCTCCAATTCACCTCACTTGCACATCTTTGGACTGTGGGAGGCAATCGGAGCACCCGGAGTAAACCCACGCAGACATGGGGAGAACATGCAAACTCCACACAGAAAGGACCTGGACCGCCCCACCTGGGGATCGAACCCAGGACCTTCTTGCTGTGAGGCAACAGTGCTACCCACTTAGCTACATCTATGGGTGCAGTATTGTTGAGAGAAGAAGTAAAGAAAATGAGAGGGGCAAATGGTTGGTGAGAAGAGCTGTATGATTGGTTAGGTGAAGTATGGTTAAAGAAGGGTTAATTAGGTAGGCATTATGATTAAATGGGGGGCAGGATGGTTAGTAAGGGGTATAATAGTTAGTAAGAAAGCAGTAGGTTTTGTAAGGAGGGATTAGCATTTATTAAAAAGACAGTGTGGTTAGCAGTATGATTAATGGAGGAGCATGGTTAGTAGGAGTAGTAAGAGTTGTTAGTATGGTTAGCAGTTCCTTCTACCTAAAGAGTAGAATTAATCAGACTGACCTTTCTGGTTATACAAATAAAAGAAAAGCCAAATTTAGACTGATTGACTGTCAAGTGATTTGATTATAAACAGATTTTACATGCTTGCCAAATCTTCATAACAACAGTGATTGAATTTTTTTTTTACTTCACCGCTGACTGAGGACGCCTCTCAACTGACATACGCCCCCTCCGGCACATACAGTCAGTACAGACTGCATTTTTCACCTGCACGAGTCGAGTTCAAACACCAACGAGCACTGTGTACGGAGGGCCACACCCCCATCAGCATTATTCCTCAGCCCTGTGCAGCCGCCATCAGTCAGCCAGCAGGGGCCGCAGTCGCACCAGTTATGAGGACCTATGATCCGACTTTTTATCCTCTAACCCTGAACAACAGCCAATCGTTGTTCATGCAGCCGTCCAGCCCAGTCGGAAGGCAGAGCTGAGATTCGATACGATGTATTCGAAACCCCAACCCCAACCCCAACTGAACGGCCAACAGTGATTGAATGTTTAGTGTTCAGTCAAGCCAGGACAAACTTACTGACCAAGCCCATGAAAAGATCAATCAAGGCTAAATTAAAACCAAGACCCATACTAATTTAAACCAACTGAGTTCAAAATACATACCAAGAAAGACCAAACAAAAAGGTGCTGCACGTTTTGTACCTTCCTATGAGTAACAGCACAGATCAGAGCTCCAGTTCTAATCCTAATGTTTATAACTTCCCATTTACAGCTCTTAATTCCTTTAGCATCAGAGTTACTCGGACTGGTGTCATTATTGACCAGCAGAGACTCAAAGCAGCACTTTTACCTGCTGTACAGGTTCTTAAAATGCTACAAAAAACAGGCACTTCTGATTTCATTGATTTCATGTTGTGATTTATATGTTGCCCTAGTAGTCCCATAAGTCTCTTTGTATTAAAGCTCACAGAATGTCCCACCCAGGAGTAAAAAAAAAATGTTTTGATTGAAAATTACTGAACCATTTTGTATCATTGCTGTATTTAAAATAATAACTAAAAGAGGTGCATCCCCAGAAATGTTGAAAATGGATGTATCCAGAAGTAAACATGTTCAGGGTGTGGCAGAGAAAACAGAAAAGCATATAATCAGATTTATGTGAGTGTGTAGATGGGTGGGAGAAGTGTGTGTGTGTGTGTGTGTGTGTTACTTTGAGCGCTCAGTCCATTACCGGAATCTGATTTCATTGAAAAACTGAGCTCACCCTCACCGCCTGATGGGAAACCACACCATTACACCCCCACCCCCCTCCACACAGACACTGATACAGACACACACAGACACACACACTTCTTCCACACACTTACAGCGATATGAGATCATCATAAAAATAACAGCCTGAATTTTTGGCATCCATCTACAGTACACGGAATGCTGTATCACATCTCTATGCAAAACTGCTTACATGCTCAGGACTCATAAACACTACACACTACTCACTACAATAACACAATACATGAGGTGACATTGTTTGTGTACACTATTAAATGAGTGTATAATGATTCTAGATTGCAACACACGCCTATAAACGGTCCAGCCCTAACGTGGCCTTTATGCTGTAAAGATGAAGGCCAGATAAAAGGTGTCATTACTTTGTCTTGTATATTTGTCTTATAGATGTTGGGTAACAAATAATGTTTTACAAAATGTGTTGAATTTTTACTCAAGATCTGAAATGATTCAGTGTACAATATGCTATAAAAGAAGCAGAAGACTGTGTGATCAATGTAGCATATTAACATGGAGCATAGTGTGTCTCTCCATACACTATCCAGCTGTGACAGGAAACAGCTAGCAACTACGCCCGTCAGAAGGAATCTACAGCTCTCCTTGTTCAGAACGTGGTGGTACAAGCATCAGTGAATCTACAGGTTCCCAGGAACCACTGTCAGCCATATGACACCCCTGTTTTGATAGTTACTGTTTAAAACTATTGTTTTATTTGGTGTCTTGAAAGCAAAATCAGTTCAGGACAGTCGTGTCCTTAATAAATCACCATGTCTTATATTATCAACCACTATCAAAGAATATAAAGAGGTCTTTTTTACTCTGGGATCATTCATTTGGGGGTGGTTTTGGTAAAGGTGCAAACATATCAAACCTTAGAACAACTAAATTAAACAATACCCATCACAGACTTAATGCAAACACCTGAACATTACTGGTAACTGCAATGCCAATGCAGTGGGGGTACAAATCTGTAAGCATTTAACACAATGTGCCACACTACTCTGGAAATGATCAACATCAGTACATTTGGGTTGCCAGAAGAAAATTACAAATCACACTGTTTGTACTGCTAATGTTTATTAAACTTTAAACTTTGCTATGACACAGCAGAGATAAACACACTCAATCTTAGTATATAAGACACACAGCTGCTACAGCGCCCCCTTGCTGCAAAGTTTACAATGCATAGCATTTGAGTTGCACTTTAAATCAATCTTGTATAGCTAAAAACTCTTGCATTTTTATTTGCTGTCTCAACCTGTTTTAATAATAAGCAACATCAATGCTCCGGCTATGCTGTTGTTTCCTAGGAATGGGACTTAAATGTACCACTGTGCTGCTCTGCACTGCTTTTGATTACCTGTGTTGGGTTGTTTAGTTTATTCATACGCAGTTCAGACTGACCTTTCAGAGGGCACATGATGCCAGGTTAAATATTCTCTCCGTTCCCATAGAGAGTGGCAATTAAATTTATTAAGCAGACAATACTGCAAACATACTCATACGTGCGTGCACGCGCTCTGCAGAATTGATGAGCACGTGTGTTTGATCATGTGTGGCGTTAACCTGTCAGGGGAACCAGGGCAACGCCTCTCATCAGCACCGGCACTCGTGCGTGTACCCCGCGTTCCCAACCCTGCAGTACTGACCTGGCGCACGCGGCCGTGCTGCGGCGGGGATCCTCCCTCCGGTGAGGTGCTGCTCGAGGAGGCCATGATCATCCACCCTACTCAGCACAGATCAGATCAGACCAAACGCTCCTGCAATCCAAAACCGTATTAGACGCTGTTCAGATGTGCGCTTGCTGGTCTCGGTCCCGGAGCCGCATCCCGGTATGCAGTATAAACATATGCACTGGAGCGCGCGCTGTGTCCGTCTCTCCTCTGTCCTCCCTTTGATGTTCTACCTATCAGCCCCCCCACGGTGCAAAGCTCGAGAGCCTCTATGACCACCGTGCACGCGCGCGAGCGCCCGTTTCTTTGCTCGCTCGCTCTCTCGAAGAAAATAAAGCTCTGCAGGACGCGCGCGCAAACGTCTCCGGCGCGCGCATGCACGCTATATTTATAGTTTATTATGCATGACGTCATTGTGTCAGTAAAAACCAGTCTACGACAAGATGATCACACACAGTTACACAAAGTGTAAAACGTAATTGTACATCATATAACACAATTATTATTTTAATTATCAGACAATTATCAATTATCAAGTTTTTCAACACACGTATCACCCTTGTGAAAAAGTGATGGCCTGCTTGATTATATATATATAAAATGTATAATGTATAAATATATATACATTATATATATAGTATATATATATATACAGTGTATCACAAAAGTGAGTACACCCCTCACATTTCTGCAAATATTTTATTATATCTTTTCATGGGACAACACTATAGAAATAAAACTTGGATATAACTTAGAGTAGTCAGTGTACAACTTGTATAGCAGTGTAGATTTACTGTCTTCTGAAAATAACTCAACACACAGCCATTAATGTCTAAATAGCTGGCAACATAAGTGAGTATCCAGCACTGCCTTAACCCTCCTGGGAATGGAATTCACCAGAGCTGCACAGGTTGCTACTGGAATCCTCTTCCACTCCTCCATGATGACATCACGGAGCTGGTGGATGTTAGACACCTTGAACTCCTCCACCTTCCACTTGAGGATGCGCCACAGGTGCTCAATTGGGTTTAGTCCATCACCTTTACCTTCAGCTTCCTCAGCAAGGCAGTTGTCATCTTGGAGGTTGTGTTTGGGGTCGTTATCCTGTTGGAAAACTGCCATGAGGCCCAGTTTTCGAAGGGAGGGGATCATGCTCTGTTTCAGAATGTCACAGTACATGTTGGAATTCATGTTTCCCTCAATGAACTGCAGCTCCCCAGTGCCAGCAACACTCATGCAGCCCAAGACCATGATGCTACCACCACCATGCTTGACTGTAGGCAAGATACAGTTGTCTTGGTACTTCTCACCAGGGCGCCGCCACACATGCTGGACACCATCTGAGCCAAACAAGTTTATCTTGGTCTCGTCAGACCACAGGGCATTCCAGTAATCCATGTTCTTGGACTGCTTGTCTTCAGCAAACTATTTGCTGGCTTTCTTGTGCGTCAGCTTCCTTCTGGGATGACGACCATGCAGACCGAGTTGATGCAGTGTGCGGTGTATGGTCTGAGCACTGACAGGCTGACCTCCCACGTCTTCAACCTCTGCAGCAATGCTGGCAGCACTCATGTGTCTATTTTTTAAAGCCAACCTCTGGATATGACGCCGAACACGTGGACTCAACTTCTTTGGTCGACCCTGGCGAAGCCTGTTCCGAGTGGAACCTGTCCTGGAAAACCGCTGTATGACCTTGGCCACCATGCTGTAGCTCAGTTTCAGGGTGTTAGCAATCTTCTTATAGCCCAGGCCATCTTTGTGGAGAGCAACAATTCTATTTCTCACATCCTCAGAGAGTTCTTTGCCATGAGGTGCCATGTTGAATATCCAGTGGCCAGTATGAGAGAATTGTACCCAAAACACCAAATTTAACAGCCCTGCTCCCCATTTACACCTGGGACCTTGACACATGACACCAGGGAGGAACAATGACACATTTGGGCACAATTTGGACATGTTCACTGTGGGGTGTACTCACTTATGTTGCCAGCTATTTAGACATTAATGGCTGTGTGTTGAGTTATTTTCAGAAGACAGTAAATCTACACTGCTATACAAGCTGTACACTGACTACTCTAAGTTATATCCAAGTTTCATGTCTATAGTGTTGTCCCATGAAAAGATATAATGAAATATTTGCAGAAATGTAAGGGGTGTACTCACTTTTGTGATACACTGTATATATACAGTATACAGGTCCTTCTCAAAAAATTAGCATATTGTGATAAAGTTCATTATTTTCCATAATGTAATGATAAAAATTAAACTTTCATATATTTTAGATTCATTGCACACCAACTGAAATATTTCAGGTCTTTTATTGTTTTAATACTGATGCTTTTGGCATACAGCTCATGAAAACCCAAAATTCCTATCTCAAAAAATTAGCATATTTCATCCGACCAATAAAAGAAAAGTGTTTTTAATACAAAAAAAGTCAACCTTCAAATAATTATGTTCAGTTATGCACTCAATACTTGGTCGGGAATCCTTTTGCAGAAATGACTGCTTCAATGCGGCGTGGCATGGAGGCAATCAGCCTGTGGCACTGCTGAGGTGTTATGGAGGCCCAGGATGCTTCGATAGCGGCCTTAAGCTCATCCAGAGTGTTGGGTCTTGTGTCTCTCAACTTTCTCTTCACAATATCCCACAGATTCTCTATGTGGTTCAGGTCAGGAGAGTTGGCAGGCCAATTGAGCACAGTAATACCATGGTCAGTAAACCATTCACCAGTGGTTTTGGCACTGTGAGCAGGTGCCAGGTCGTGCTGAAAAATGAAATCTTCATCTCCATAAAGCTTTTCAGCAGATGGAAGCATGAAGTGCTCCAAAATCTCCTGATAGCTAGCTGCATTGACCCTGCCCTTGATAAAACACAGTGGACCAACACCAGCAGCTGACATGGCACCCCAGACCATCACTGACTGTGGGTACTTGACACTGGACTTCAGGCATTTTGGCATTTCCTTCTCCCCAGTCTTCCTCCAGACTCTGGCACCTTGATTTCCGAATGACATGCAAAATTTGCTTTCATCCGAAAACAGTACTTTGGACCACTGAGCAACAGTCCAGTGCTGCTGTTTCTGGTTCAAAAGTGGCTTGACCTGGGGAATGCGGCACCTGTAGCCCATTTCCTGCACACGCCTGTGCACGGTGGCTCTGGATGTTTCTACTCCAGACTCAGTCCACTGCTTCCGCAGGTCCCCCAAGGTCTGGAATCGGCCCTTCTCCACAATCTTCCTCAGGGTCCGGTCACCTCTTCTCGTTGTGCAGCGTTTTCTGCCACACTTTTTCCTTCCCACAGACTTCCCACTGAGGTGCCTTGATACAGCACTCTGGGAACAGCCTATTCGTTCGGAAATTTATTTCTGTGTCTTACCCTCTTGCTTGAGGGTGTCAATGATGGCCTTCTGGACAGCAGTCAGGTCGGCAGTCTTACCCATGATTGCAGTTTTGAGTAATGAACCAGGCTGGGAGTTTTTAAAAGCCTCAGGAATCTTTTGCAGGTGTTTAGAGTTAATTCGTTGATTTAGATGATTAGGTTAATAGCTCGTTTAGAGAACCTTTTCATGATATGCTAATTTTTTGAGATAGGAATTTTGGGTTTTCATGAGCTGTATGCCAAAATCATCAGTATTAAAACAATAAAAGACCTGAAATATTTCAGTTGGTGTGCAATGAATCTAAAATATATGAAAGTTTAATTTTTATCATTACATTATGGAAAATAATGAACTTTATCACAATATGCTAGTTTTTGGAGAAGGACCTGTATATATATATATATACAGTGTATCACAAAAGTGAGTACACCCCTCACATTTCTGCAGATATTTAAGTATATCTTTTCATGGGACAACACTGACAAAATGACACTTTGACACAATGAAAAGTAGTCTGTGTGCAGCTTATATAACAGTGTAAATTTATTCTTCCCTCAAAATAACTCAACATACAGCCATTAATGTCTAAACCACCGGCAACAAAAGTGAGTACACCCCTAAGAGACTACACCCCTAAATGTCCAAATTGAGCACTGCTTGTCATTTTCCCTCCAAAATGTCATGTGACTCGTTAGTGTTACTAGGTCTCAGGTGTGCATAGGGAGCAGGTGTGTTCAATTTAGTAGTACAGCTCTCACACTCTCTCATACTGGTCACTGAAAGTTCCAACATGGCACCTCATGGCAAAGAACTCTCTGAGGATCTTAAAAGACGAATTGTTGCGCTACGTGAAGATGGCCAAGGCTACAAGAAGATTGCCAACACCCTGAAACTGAGCTGCAGCACAGTGGCCAAGATCATCCAGCGTTTTAAAAGAGCAGGGTCCACTCAGAACAGACCTCGCGTTGGTCGTTCAAAGAAGCTGAGTGCACGTGCTCAGCGTCACATCCAACTGCTGTCTTTGAAAGATAGGCGCAGGAGTGCTGTCACCATTGCTGCAGAGATTGAAAAGGTGGGGGGTCAGCCTGTCAGTGCTCAGACCATACGCCGCACACTACATCAAATTGGTCTGCATGGCTGTCACCCCAGAAGGAAGCCTCTTCTGAAGTCTCTACACAAGAAAGCCCGCAAACAGTTTGCTGAAGACATGTCAACAAAGGACATGGATTACTGGAACCATGTCCTATGGTCTGATGAGACCAAGATTAATTTGTTTGGTTCAGATGGTCTCAAGCATGTTTGTCGGCAATCAGGTGAGGAGTACAAAGATAAGTGTGTCATGCCTACAGTCAAGCATGGTGGTGGGAATGCCATGGTCTGGGGCTGCATGAGTGCAGCAGGTGTTGGGGAGTTACATTTCATTGAGGGACACATGAACTCCAATATGTACTGTGAAATACTGAAGCAGAGCATGATCCCCTCCCTCCGGAAACTGGGTCGCAGGGCAGTGTTCCAGCATGATAATGACCCCAAACACACCTCTAAGACGACCACTGCTTTATTGAAGAGGCTGAGGGTAAAGGTGATGGACTGGCCAAGCATGTCTCCAGACCTAAACCCAATAGAACATCTTTGGGGCATCCTCAAGAGGAAGGTGGAGGAGCGCAAAGTCTCGAATATCCGCCAGCTCCGTGATGTCGTCATGGAGGAGTGGAAAAGCATTCCAGTGGCAACCTGTGAAGCTCTGGTAAACTCCATGCCCAGGAGAGTTAAGGCAGTTCTGGGAAATAATGGTGGCCACACAAAATATTGACACTTCAGGAACTTTCACTTAGGGGTGTACTCACTTTTGTTGCCGGTGGTTTAGACATTAATGGCTGTATATTGAGTTATTTTGAGGGAAGAATAAATTTACACTATTATATAAGCTGCACACAGACTACTTTTCATTGTGTCAAAGTGTCATTTTGTCAGTGTTGTCCCATGAAAAGATATACTTAAATATCTGCAGAAATGTAAGGGGTGTACTCACTTTTGTGATACACTGTATATATATATATATATATAAATTATGCCTACTCGGCGTGTATTTATATATATATATACAGTGTATCACAAAAGTGAGTACACCCCTCACATTTCTGCAAATATTTTATTATATCTTTTCATGGGACAACACTATAGAACTAAAACTTGGATATAACTTAGAGTAGTCAGTGTACAACTTGTATAGCAGTGTAGATTTACTGTCTTCTGAAAATAACTCAACACACAGCCATTAATGTCTAAATGGCTGGCAACATAAGTGAGTACACCCCACAGTGAACATGTCCAAATTGTGCCCAAAGTGTCAATATTTTGTGTGACCACCATTATTATCCAGCACTGCCTTAACCCTCCTGGGCATGGAATTCACCAGAGCTGCACAGGTTGCTACTGGAATCCTCTTCCACTCCTCCATGATGACATCACGGAGCTGGTGGATGTTAGACACCTTGAACTCCTCCACCTTCCACTTGAGGATGCGCCACAGGTGCTCAATTGGGTTTAGTCCATCACCTTTACCTTCAGCTTCCTCAGCAAGGCAGTTGTCATCTTGGAGGTTGTGTTTGGGGTCGTTATCCTGTTGGAAAACTGCCATGAGGCCCAGTTTTGGAAGGGAGGGGATCATGCTCTGTTTCAGAATGTCACAGTACATGTTGGAATTCATGTTTCCCTCAATGAACGGCAGCTCCCCAGTGCCAGCAACACTCATGCAGCCCAAGACCATGATGCTACCACCACCATGCTTGACTGTAGGCAAGATACAGTTGTCTTGGTACTTCTCACCAGGGCGCCGCCACACATGCTGGACACCATCTGAGCCAAACAAGTTTATCTTGGTCTCGTCAGTCCACAGGGCATTCCAGTAATCCATGTTCTTGGACTGCTTGTCTTCAGCAAACTGTTTGCGGGCTTTCTTGTGCCTCAGCTTCCTTCTGGGATGACGACCATGCAGACCGAGTTGATGCAGTGTGCGGCGTATGGTCTGAGCACTGACAGGCTGACCTCCCACGTCTTCAACCTCTGCAGCAATGCTGGCAGCACTCATGTGTCTATTTTTTAAAGCCAACCTCTGGATATGACGCCGAACACATGGACTCAACTTCTTTGGTCGACCCTGGCGAAGCCTGTTCCGAGTGGAACCTGTCCTGGAAAACCGCTGTATGACCTTGGCCACCATGCTGTAGCTCAGTTTCAGGGTGTTAGCAATCTTCTTATAGCCCAGGCCATCTTTGTGGAGAGCAACAATTCTATTTCTCACATCCTCGGAGAGTTCTTTGCCATGAGGTGCCATGTTGAATATCCAGTGGCCAGTATGAGAGAATTGTACCCAAAACACCAAATTTAACAGCCCTGCTCCCCATTTACACCTGGGACCTTGACACATGACACCAGGGAGGGACAACGACACATTTGGGCACAATTTGGACATGTTCACTGTGGGGTGTACTCACTTATGTTGCCAGCTATTTAGACATTAATGGCTGTGTGTTGAGTTATTTTCAGAAGACAGTAAATCTACACTGCTATACAAGCTGTACACTGACTACTCTAAGTTATATCCAAGTTTCATGTCTATAGTGTTGTCCCATGAAAAGATATAATGAAATATTTGCAGAAATGTGAGGGGTGTACTCACTTTTGTGATACACTGTATATATATACAGTGTATCACAAAAGTGAGTACACCCCTCACATTTCTGCAGATATTTAAGTATATCTTTTCATGGGACAACACTGACAAAATGACACTTTGACACAATGAAAAGTAGTCTGTGTGCAGCTTATATAACAGTGTAAATTTATTCTTCCCTCAAAATAACTCAATATACAGCCATTAATGTCTAAACCACCGGCAACAAAAGTGAGTACACCCCTTAGTGAAAGTTCCTGAAGTGTCAATATTTTGTGTGGCCACCATTATTTCCCAGAACTGCCTTAACTCTCCTGGGCATGGAGTTTACCAGAGCTTCACAGGTTGCCACTGGAATGCTTTTCCACTCCTCCATGACGACATCACGGAGCTGGCGGATATTCGAGACTTTGCGCTCCTCCACCTTCCGCTTGAGGATGCCCCAAAGATGTTCTATTGGGTTTAGGTCTGGAGACATGCTTGGCCAGTCCATCACCTTTACCCTCAGCTTCTTCAATAAAGCAGTGGTCGTCTTAGAGGTGTGTTTGGGGTCATTATCATGCTGGAACACTGCCCTGCGACCCAGTTTCCGGAGGGAGGGGATCATGCTCTGCTTCAGTATTTCACAGTACATATTGGAGTTCATGTGTCCCTCAATGAAATGTAACTCCCCAACACCTGCTGCACTCATGCAGCCCCAGACCATGGCATTCCCACCACCATGCTTGACTGTAGGCATGACACACTTATCTTTGTACTTCTCACTTGATTGCCGCCACACATGCTTGAGACCATCTGAACCAAACAAATTAATCTTGGTCTCATCAGACCATAGGACATGGTTCCAGTAATCCATGTCCTTTGTTGACATGTCTTCAGCAAACTGTTTGCGGGCTTTCTTGTGTAGAGACTTCAGAAGAGGCTTCATTCTGGGGTGACAGCCATGCAGACCAATTTGATGTAGTGTGCGGCGTATGGTCTGAGCACTGACAGGCTGACCCCCCACCTTTTCAATCTCTGCAGCAATGCTGACAGCACTCCTGCGCCTATCTTTCAAAGACAGCAGTTGGATGTGATGCTGAGCACGTGCACTCAGCTTCTTTGGACGACCAATGCGAGGTCTGTTCTGAGTGGACCCTGCTCTTTTAAAACGCTGGATGATCTTGGCCACTGTGCTGCAGCTCAGTTTCAGGGTGTTGGCAATCTTCTTGTAGCCTTGGCCATCTTCATGTAGCGCAACAATTCGTCTTTTAAGATCCTCAGAGAGTTCTTTGCCATGAGGTGCCATGTTGGAACTTTCAGTGACCAGTATGAGAGAGTGTGAGAGCTGTACTACTAAATTGAACACAACTGCTCCCTATGCACACCTGAGACCTAGTAACACTAACAAATCACATGACATTTTGGAGGGAAAATGACAAGCAGTGCTCAATTTGGACATTTAGGGGTGTAGTCTCTTAGGGGTGTACTCACTTTTGTTGCCGGTGGTTTAGACATTAATGGCTGTATATTGAGTTATTTTGAGGGAAGAATAAATTTACACTGTTATATAAGCTGCACACAGACTACTTTTCATTGTGTCAAAGTGTCATTTTGTCAGTGTTGTCCCATGAAAAGATATACTTAAATATCTGCAGAAATGTGAGGGGTGTACTCACTTTTGTGATACACTGTACATACAGTATATATATACAGTATATATACAGTGTATCACAAAAGTGAGTACACCCCTCACATTTCTGCAGATATTTAAGTATATCTTTTCATGGGACAACACTGACAAAATGACACTTTGACACAATGAAAAGTAGTCTGTGTGCAGCTTATATAACAGTGTAAATTTATTCTTCCATCAAAATAACTCAATATACAGCCATTAATGTCTAAACCACCGGCAACAAAAGTGAGTACACCCCTAAGAGACTACACCCCTAAATGTCCAAATTGAGCACTGCTTGTCATTTTCCCTCCAAAATGTCATGTGACTCGTTAGTGTTACTAGGTCTCAGGTGTGCATAGGGAGCAGGTGTGTTCAATTTAGTAGTACAGCTCTCACACTCTCTCATACTGGTCACTGAAAGTTCCAACATGGCACCTCATGGCAAAGAACTCTCTGAGGATCTTAAAAGATGAATTGTTGCGCTACATGAAGATGGCCAAGGCTACAAGAAGATTGCCAACACCCTGAAACTGAGCTGCAGCACAGTGGCCAAGGTCATCCAGCGTTTTAAAAGAGCAGGGTCCACTCAGAACAGACCTCGCGTCGGTCGTCCAAAGAAGCTGAGTGCACGTGCTCAGCGTCACATCCAACTGCTGTCTTTGAAAGATAGGCGCAGGAGTGCTGTCAGCATTGCTGCAGAGATTGAAAAGGTGGTGGGTCAGCCTGTCAGTGCTCAGACCATACGC
Organism: Trichomycterus rosablanca; assembly: GCF_030014385.1. Classification (NCBI taxonomy): domain Eukaryota; kingdom Metazoa; phylum Chordata; class Actinopteri; order Siluriformes; family Trichomycteridae; genus Trichomycterus; species Trichomycterus rosablanca. The sequence goes on along the minus strand of NC_086001.1, from coordinate 6,720,666 downwards.
CGCACACTACATCAAATTGGTCTGCATGGCTGTCACCCCAGAAGGAAGCCTCTTCTGAAGTCTCTACACAAGAAAGCCCGCAAACAGTTTGCTGAAGACATGTCAACAAAGGACATGGATTACTGGAACCATGTCCTATGGTCTGATGAGACCAAGATTCATTTGTTTGGTTCAGATGGTCTCGAGCATGTGTGGCGGCAATCAGGTGAGGAGTACAAAGATAAGTGTGTCATGCCTACAGTCAAGCATGGTGGTGGGAATGCCATGGTCTGGGGCTGCATGAGTGCAGCAGGTGTTGGGGAGTTACATTTCATTGAGGGACACATGAACTCCAATATGTACTGTGAAATACTGAAGCAGAGCATGATCCCCTCCCTCCGGAAACTGGGTCGCAGGGCAGTGTTCCAGCATGATAATGACCCCAAACACACCTCTAACACGACCACTGCTTTATTGAAGAGACTGAGGGTAAAGGTGATGGACTGGCCAAGCATGTCTCCAGACCTAAACCCAATAGAACATCTTTGGGGCATCCTCAAGCGGAAGGTGGAGGAGCGCAAAGTCTTGAATATCCGCCAGCTCCGTGATGTCGTCATGGAGGAGTGGAAAAGCATTCCAGTGGCAACCTGTGAAGCTCTGGTAAACTCCATGCCCAGGAGAGTTAAGGCAGTTCTGGGAAATAATGGTGGCCACACAAAATATTGACACTTCAGGAACTTTCACTAAGGGGTGTACTCACTTTTGTTGCCGGTGGTTTAGACATTAATGGCTGTATATTGAGTTATTTTGAGGGAAGAATAAATGTACACTGTTATATAAGCTGCACACAGACTACTTTTCATTGTGTCAAAGTGTCATTTTGTCAGTGTTGTCCCATGAAAAGATATACTTAAATATCTGCAGAAATGTGAGGGGTGTACTCACTTTTGTGATACACTGTATATATATATATACATACATATATATATACACCGACTAGGCATAACATTATGACCACTGACAGGTTTCTCTTCACCACTGCACCTGTTAGTGGGTGGGATATATTACGCAGAAAGTGAACATTTTATCCTCAAAGTTGATGTTAGAAGCAGGAAAAATGATCAAGCGTGAGGATTTGAGCGAGTTTGACCAAGGGTCAAATTGTGATGGCTAGACAACTGGGTCAGAGCATCTCCAAAACTGCAGCTCTTGTGGGGTGTTCCCAGTCTGCAGTGGTCAGTATCTAACAAAAGTGGTCCAAGGAAGAAACAGTGCTAAACCAGCGACAGGGTGATGGGCGGCCAAGGCTCATTGATGCACGTGGGAAGCGAAGGCCGGCCCGTGTGGTCCGATCCAACAGACGAGCTACTGTAGCTCAAACTGCTGAAGAAGTTAATGCTGGTTCTGATAGAAAGGTGTCAGAATACACAGTGCATCTCAGTTTGTTGCGTATGGGGCTGCATAGCCGCAGAATAGTCAGAATACCCATGCTGAACCCTGTCCACCGCCGAAAGCATCAACAATGGGCATGTGAGCATCAGAACTGGACCACGGAGCAATGGAAGGTTGCCTGGTCTGATGAATCACGTATTCGTTTACCTGCCTTTGCTAAGAAGCTAAAACTGGACTGGTGTCACATTTTAAAAAGACAACTATTCAAATCAATACAAGGGTTGTGTAATAAAAGAATAATGAAGCATTTGTCATGATTCATTCTCTAGGAGACTGAATGAAAAAATCTTATCAAACATTGTAGATGACTCAGTGCTGTTACAATGCCAAAGGTTGTTAACCCAAACTTAAAGCAAAGGTGCCAATAATTTACCTGATGAATCAGCGGACTAGGTGTGAATAGTGCAAATGCACGTTTTTAATTAACAAAAAATGTAAATTAAATGTAAATCTAAAACTGACTTTACACAAAAAGTAAAACTCAAACTGAAATGATCTGAACATAGTTTTGTATAAATATTTAATTAGCCTTGTTTCCTGTCACAGTTTTTATTTATTATTAATGAAGTTAACTACTAACCACACAATATGAATTTATATCAATAATTCATTATAAAACAGCACAACGAAATATGAAGTGCAACAGCAACTTTCAGTTTTCATACACACAGAGCTGGACACGACTTCTAATGATCGATGCTCAGGAGTCTCAGTTTGTTTGTTTGTTTATTAGGATTTTAACGTCATGTTTTACACTCTGGTTACATTCATGACAGGAACGGTAGTCACTCATTACACAAGGTTTATCAGTTCACAAGTATCTATCTAACACAGTACTGGACAATTTAGTGTCTCCAATTCACCTCACTTGCACGTCTTTGGACCGTGGGAGGAAACCGGAGCACCCGGAGGAAACCCACGCGGACATGGGGAGAACATGCTAACTCCACACAGAAAGGACCCGGACCGCCCCACCTGGGGATCGAACCCAGGACCTTCTTGCTGTGAGGCGACAGTGCTACCCACTTAGCCACTGTGCCACCCAGGAGTCTCAGTAGCCACAACAATTGCTAGCAGGTAATACGCACTACTTACTGGTTTTAACTTAATAATCAGCTTTTTATGTCACATGGTACTAATACAGTCAATGAACTCAACTCAAGTGCTGAACTGTTGCAGTGGTGAAGGAAAAGTATGAATACATGAAAAGAATACATAATTGATTATAAAGTGGCATCTTTATTTTTTCATTTTAAGGCATTTTTATAAACATTTGCTCCACAATGAAGTGGTTCTTTAATAATACAAAATAGTTCATTCTGGCAGTCTGGGGGTCTAGGTGGTTTTGGGCTAACAGCATAGACTGCTGCACAATCTGTGCACCGTCAACCAGCTTCTTTAGCATCTAATTATTTAAAAAAATGACTGCTTGGGTGGTGCAGTGGCTGAGGTCTCATGCTCTGGAGTATGAATCTCAGCTCTGCTCTAAGATATGATTGGCTACGCATGAGGGTGGACAGGCCAAAGAGATTCCTCATTACACCTGCACAGAGACAGGAATTACAGAAAGCAGTGCGTTACTACCCATACTTGATACTGATCCCTGTGTAAACCGACTTCATGCAGGTAAAAAGAAGCGGTTGGCTCATGACGGGAACAGTAGTTACTCATTACACAAGGTTCATCAGTTCACAAGTTTATATCGAACACAGTCATGGACAATTTAGTGTCTCCAATTCACCTTACCTGCATGTCTGTGGACTGTGGGAGGAAACCGGAGCTCCCGGAGGAAACCCACACGGACACGGGGAGAACGTGCAGACTCCACACAGAAAGGACCCGGACCGGCCCACCTGGGGATCGAACCCAGGACCTTCTTGCTGTGAGGCGACAGTGCTATACCCACTTAGCCACCGTGCCACCCAAGCGGTTGGAGACTACGAGTTGGAGGGGGCATGTGTAAGGTACAGCTCTGCTGGGTCAGGGTCGGGATCTGCAATGAAGAGGTATCATATACTGTACGTATCTGTGTCATTGGATAGGCCCTGTATATTGATTTCTTCTATGATTAATAAACCATACATAATAGGCTTATTGTAAATGTATCAGTAAAGTCAGCTGTGTGTATTTTTCCTTTATAGAAAGGCGTTTCCTTGCTGATCTCTACATTCCTCCCTTCATATATTATTTTTGCAGATAATCAACATTAATTTAGCTTCTCTAATGCACAACATCTAGCAATAAAAAAATATTCAAACCCGATGGTTCGACCTGATCGAGCTCAGACCGATGATGATGAGAGACTGGAGATCAGACTAACCGGCACCGCGGGGCCGGGATGAGTAGGGGAAGTGCAGATTCACTCTGCTGTATAATGGTGCAGATGCAGGAGAGCACTTAAGAGAGCAGGAAACACATACACACCCATTATAAACACACACATTCTCAATACACACTAATACTCAGAGGGATCAATAATAAAAGCTTTCAGAGAGGAGGAGGATGATGAAGATTAATGAGAAATGTGTAAACTCAGCAACAACAACAATAACAGTTATAAAGACTTCCGAGGGAGTTTGTGTCTGGGTGTGTGGTGGTGGGATCTATTATTACCCCTGTAATAAACCTGAATCAGACTGTATTTACATTTCTATATTACTCTTCTTTTATGCTAGAAGAAAAAATAATGCATGTGAGTTTTATATACACACTGATCAGCCATAACATTAAAACCACCTCCTTGTTTCTACACACACTGTCCATTTTATCAGCTCCACTTACCATATAGGAGCACTTTGTAGTTCTACAATTACTGACTGTAGTCCATCTGTTTCTCTACATACCTTTTTACCCTGCTTTCACCTTGTTTTTTTCAATGGTCAGGACCACCACAGAGCAGGTATTATTTAGGTGGTGGATCATTCTCAGCACCGCAGTGACACTGACATGGTGGTGGTGTGTTAGTGTGTGTTGTGCTGGTATGAGTGGATCAGACACAGCAGCACTGCTGGAGTTTTTAAATACCATGTCCACTCACTGTCCACTCTATTAGACACTCCTACCTAGTTGGTCCACCTTGTAGATGTAAAGTCAGAGACGATCGCTCATCTATTGCTACTGTTTGAGTTGGTCATCTTCTAGACCTTCATCAGTGGTCACAAAACGCTGCCCACGGGCCACTGCACCAGCACAACACACACTAACACACCACCACCATGTCAGTGTCACTGCAGTGCTGAGAATGATCCACCACCCAAATAATACCTGACCATTTACGAACAGCATGAAAGGGGGCTAACAAAGCATGCAGAGAAACAGATGGACTACAGTCAGTAACTGTAGAACTACAAAATGCTTCTATATGGTAAGTGGAGCTGATAAAATAGACAGTGAGTGTAGAAACAATGGCTGATCGGTGTATATACTGTATATATTTATATATTTATTTCCTCTTTAAGTGCTTCTATCCATTTTTTATTTCCATTCTGCTTTTCATTCTTCACACCTGTTTTGACTTATTTTATTTCATATTTTTACTTTCGCTTTATCCTCGTCAGGGTCACGGTGGGTCCGGCTTTCCCAGAATCACTGGGCATAATGCAGTAACACACCCCTGGCCTTGACCACTCTATCTGGGCTTAAGTAACATAAATAAAGAAAAGCTTTGAGAAACACTTGAATTGAAAATAGAATTTATTAAGTTTATGACTCATTTACACATAAAATGTGTGTGTGTGTGTGTGTGCGCGCGTGTGCATGTGTGTGTGCATGTGTGTGTGCAGAACGTTTCCACTGAACTGAACTGACCGGATCACCACTTCCTATAAGTGCATCAGATAAACCAGTCATGTACTCAACTCCAACTGTAGGAACAGACTCATGAATCGACCGGGCCACGTGAAGTTCGACCCTCTCAAGTAGCGGAAGCTAGCTGATCTATGTTGTCATGAGAACGGTTGGCTAGGTGAGCCTGTATGATGTCAGAAAACACGCCCCTCTGCAAAAGACTGTAGGCCATCGGCAAGAGCTGCCCGACCACTTTCGAGAAGTACTGTAACATAAATAATATATATATATATATATATGTACATTAGATATACACACGTATTATTTATGCTATATGGCCTAAAGTATGTGGACACCCCTCCTAATTATTATGTTCAGGTGTATAAAATCAATTCTGTGAGTTTATGCAACTTTATGGCATAATTTTGAGTAAGATCCTGTTGTTCCAGTATGACTGTAGCACTGTAGCTGAAGTCAAGGTCCATAAAGACTATAGGTTTGACAAGTTTGGTGTGGAGCAACATCAGTGGCCCTGAACACCTTTGTGCTGGTCCACCATAGTCATTACACACCTTGTTGCCACTTAAGCAATAGAACACGAGAGGGAGTGCGTCATCACGGCTGTGATTTGGTCGTAGATCATTACAGCCGTGATGTTATTCGCGATAACACATGACCTCAAGTGTTCTGTTGCTTATATACAACAGTTTTTACAAAATAAAGAAAGAAAATAAATCAAAGAAGCCCTGAATTTCATATTGAATATGCTTTAATATTGACAATACCTTCCGCCAAAAAGTAGTTCCACAACGAATGAGTTGCTGCTACCCTGCCTTAACACAGTAGGCTAAAAAAGGCATATAGTTTAACACTACAAAGTAACGCTACTTTGGAATACAAATAATAAGCGAATATAAATAAGCGAAGATGAAAGGAAAAGGAGAAAAAGCTAAAAAAAAAATTCATTAAGAATTAAAAGATAGAATTTCGGTCGAATGTTATTTGAAAGTGATCAATTTGATCAATTTCTGGATGTGTATGAGCACAAATAGGCCTACAAAACAATCGACGGCTTGTGTGCATGAAGCTTGTCATTACTGGGAACGCGTCAGTGGAGTAATACAGTTGTGGTGTGAAAAGGCCGTGCTGTTATCACGAATATCAGCACGGTTAGAACGCTTCTCAACCAATCAGATTGTAAGGTCGGAACTAACTGTTGTATAAAAGCATATAATACACCTGAACTTAATCATTATGAAAGCGTCCATATACTTTTGGCCAAAGGTGAGCGAGTGTGTATGTGTCTCACCCGTGATCCGTAGCAGAAGAGGTCGATGCCAAGTTCATAACCCATCCCATAATCACACTCATCGTTGGCGAACTGTACATACGTCATTATTTCCTGTAGAGGAGCAAACGCCTTCATCCTCGCCTCATCATCCTCAGCTTCATCTATCGCCTTACACAGCTTCTTCAGTCCAGCTAAACATACAGTTTTTCATTTTTAAAGATCTGGATTTATTCAGTGTTTTTCTCTTATTTAACCAAGACAGTAAAGATCCACAGACGGACAGGTGAAATGTAGTACCATCAGTTTCGGGAAGTTCTCGATATCCTATGTCATTTTTGTCGACAGGAACCACAATCCCAGCACTGTGAAATGTCTTAGTAACCACCTGATACACACACAGCAGGCTTGTGTCAAATACAGTAAATAAATGATAGCTGTCGTTAAATTAGAAGCGGAGCTGGAGATCTTACACACATCAGCACTAATAAAAGAGGGGAATCTAGGGCAGCTTTCATATGATAAGTGTTTTGTGCTTTGTTCATCCCAAAGCCGGCTGAATATTGCTGCAATTGAGCTGCAAAACAGCTTTCTGCTTGCTGTGTCACTGAGTCACAAACTCAAACAATACACAATAATAACTGACAGTATTTACATACTGTACTCACATGCAATTATTTTATAAGAGTGGTCTGAGAATGGTCGTCAACTAGAGTTTGTTTGTTTGTTTGTTTATTAGGATTTTAACGTCATGTTTTACACTTTGGTTACACTCATGACAGGAACGGTAGTTACGCATTACACAAGATTCATCAGTTCACAAGTTTATATCAAACACAGTCATGGACAATTTAGTGTCTCCAATTCACCTCACTTGCATGACTTTGGACTGCGGGAGGAAACCCACACGGACACGGGGAGAACATGCAAACTCCACACAGAAAGGACCCGGACCGCCCCACCTGGGGATCGAACCCAGGACCTTCTTGCTGTGAGGCGACAGTGGTACCCACTTAGCCACCCCAGTCAACTAGACACATATTTAGATAGAACAATATAGAATAAAAAGGTGAACTGGCTTAATGAAACTTTAATCACCGGGTGCATTAAGTGTGTGTGTGGACGTGACATGATTACCTTCTTGTCTCTCTGTTTCATGGCTTTGGTTTTCTGTTCAAGAGGAAGACCCAGACGCTCTGCCTCCTTCTTTAACTCCGCCTCCAGCTTTTCAAGAGCTTCGTTACCCCGCCCACCTCCCGTGCGTCTCTTCCTGCGCATCAACAACCTTAGAGAGAGAAATTTCTTAGAAGAGAGAAGAACCAATATGGTGTGTATTAAATAATTAATGTAGAGAATCTTGAATTCATCTTGAATTGTTTTCTAATTACACTCCAAACTGTGATTGTATCTTAGATCTTATACTGTAACATCAAGGGCACTACAGCATGTAATGCAGTGCTAAGTGAAAGGGATGTAAATACAGGTTTTAGGCAGGGTTTCGTGGGTTATTATGTTGGATTAAAACACTGGTTTAGGGGCGCCAAGGTGGCACAGCGGTAAAAACATCTCAAACTCGTCGGTTCGAATCTCAGGCTGGGCGCCTACACAAACAATGATTAACTCATTCACAGGGAGGCACAAAGGATTCAGCATAACTGATGCAATCACGACATCTACTGGCCTATTGATGGTGCCTGCACAGTCAATGAATGGGTGTGATTCTCCGTACACAAAGCTGATCCTCGCACAGGTCACTACTCCATGTGTCGGAGAAGGCGTGTGTTAGTCACGGCTCTCCTCGGTCAGGAGTGGGGTTCAACACCAGTAGAGAGAAAGCGTAATGCAATCGGGTAATTGGATACGACTAAATTGAGAGGAAAAAAAAGAAACAAAAATAAATTTACTTACAATACAGCAGCGAAGAGATTCTCTCCCATTTGTGTAATGGTGCAGCCTTTCTTCGCTTCATTCTCCCCCACAAACACAGGCAAAGAGTCAGGAATGTCTCTACATAGACCAAGCAAAATCATACATATCAAATTAAAACTGAAGCAGAAATGCAAATGTTGGCAATTTCCTTTAACCAGCAGCAAAAAACTTCAATCGACTGTTTATGTCAGTTTGTGACATGGGCGTGGTCAGTAGGAGATGTCAGCAGAAAACTTGCAATAATTTGTCATTTGGAAATTCTTTGACTCAGCCACCATAGACAATAAAACAGCTATAAAATATGTTAACACAATCTAATAATCTAATTCTGATTGACTGAGAATTACTGTTACATTTTTAGGTATTAGTTTAATAGTTGTTGTGCAATGTATTAAATATCTGACAACACAAGGCTATAATTTGCATATTAAAGTGCTACTAGTCATAGATACGAATAAGCAGGTCAAAATTTTAGACATTTAAACTTTAATCATGTTGAGAAATCCTACTGAAATGCTTATAATGCTGTGAGTATACGAAGTGCAGTTTGTGTACCTGTAGTAGCCGAGGTGCAGGAGTGTTTCAGTGTCGCCCTGCAGCACAGTCTGGAATTCAGGAGGATCATAGTAGTGCCTCCAGTGCAGATTAAAGTCGGGTGTGTTGGAGGCCAGTTTATGTTTACCACTCACAATATCATACGGTCCCACCAACCTCAACCCCACGTTCTCCTTCAGAGCATCTGATACACAAACAAACAAACATGATCATGAGAAATATTAACTGTGAAACTGCACCACAATGCAAAAACTGCATGATACGGTTTTATGACTTGACATAACAGCTTTATATCCGGGGCTTTTGGGTGGTGCGGTGGTCTAATACGCTAGCCCACCACCAGTGACAACCAAAATCGGCCATCTACACGGCCATGTTTGGCTGTTAGGAGGGATGGCTGAAACCGTGAGGTGGATTGGCACGGAGACAAAAACCATCAGAATCCTGACAAGGATAATGCAGTGGTAATAAAAACTCTCTATTCTTAAATAATGTACCTGCACTACATAACCACTAGAGGATCATTATGCATCTTCTTAGGGTAGCAACCTACTAAAGCAGCTGGACACGTGATGAGCATTAATCCTGTTGTGAATACAGTGTATACCTGTGTGGAAAAACCTAATTGTTAAAGTACAATGTCTTAGCTAACACTTTTTTTTGAAGATATACTTTATTTGTCATATATACATATACATGTGTACAGTACAATGAAATTCTTTCTTCGCATATCCCAACTTGTTTGGAAGCTGGCAGGTGTATGAAACCACTTATGTTTTGTCATGTCTGTGCCCATGTGTAAGGAAACGGTAGCTCTTTGGTTTTGGTACTGAGATATTGATCAGAAGGTCGCTGGTTTAAGCCTCACCACCACTAATATTGAGCCCTCAAGCAAGCCCACTGCACCTTCACTGCAGAACACTTATTCTCAATTGCTGGTTATGTATTCAGTTCCATTTGTAAGCATCTATGGAAAACGTGTCAGCTAAAAGCCTTAAATGTAAGTGTACAAAGATCATACAAAACACTAAAACTAATAGTTACTTCACTCGATTTATTAATTGTATATATTGTGTGCTTTACCTTGTGGATTTTCAGGATTTAGGCGGCTGCAAAAATCCCAAAAATGATAGAAATCATCAGGCATGCGCAACTTGTACAGACGCTCCACCTCATCTCTCACTTTCTGGGGTACAGATGACTCGGCTCTCACGTTTGACTCCAACCCCGAGACTTCTTCAGACTCCACCTGATCTGCTCGTGCTTTTTTGACCTGTCAGTTTATTTGCAGAGAGGAAAATAATTAAGAAACAATTTTATTAAATAATTGAATACTTATGCCAGGGTAGCCACATCATCAGTTAATCACTCTGTACTTTATTATAACGGATAACCGTCAGAAAACCTTATGCTTTGTGTAGTAGCCAACCTCTCCTTTTCATCTGGCTGGAATGGGTTTACAAAGCAGTATTGTATTTAGAGAGTCACACACTGATCTTTATAATCCCCCTTCTCTTAACAGGTACGTTTAACCAGTCAGCGAAGCAGCAGTAATGAGAAATCCCTTCAGCCCTCGCAACCTCAGACATAACCAATCATGTCTGTGTAGGTTCCCGGCCAAACAATAGCAGAGCTGAGAGTCTGCTGACTGCTGACCAAGGGTTGACTGGAATACACTAGAAGGAATTTAGATAGGCCTGCAGAGTTCTGGAACACAGTTCTATGGAGTCATAAATCAAAAAATTTGAGCTATCTGGCAATATGGATCAGTGGTCTGTCTGGTGCATAAAAGGTGATTAAGACTAGAATCGAGCTGGGCTGTACGTCGGTACATTCAGTATACCGTCTTTGATACCTCATACCGTATGGGTTTTTCAGATACCGCCATACCGTAGCATAGTTAACACAGCTGTAGGCTTTAGTAGGTAGCAAGTGGTAGCCTAGTGGGTAGAGCTTTGGGCTATCAACCGGAAGATTGGTGGTTCAAATCCAGGCTCTGCTATGCAGCCTCTGACCACAGCTTCCGAACAAGCTTGGATATGCGAAGAAAGAATTTCATTGTACGTACTGTACATCTGTATATGTATATATGACAAATAAAGTATATCATATCTTATCTTATATAAAAGCACTTTGAAAGCATTGTGCAGATTAGATACAGCTCACGAGTTAGCCAGGTAGCGTTAGCATAACAGTGTTAACAGATGAGAGAGGTTTCCTCAATATGGTGAAAAATGTAAACAAAAAAACAGATGGAGGATGAAGAGAGGAAGACCAAATATGCACCGGAAGAACCGGCAGTTTAGAACAGACTAAAACACTATAAGCTGCACGGTTTGTCAAGCCACGGCTGTTGCAAACAACGACATTTTGAATGCAGTAACAATCCACATGTGCAAGGACACGATTTGTCTACAGACAGTCAAGAAAGAAGCTTTCAGAGCAATAATTAAAACAGTGGATTCAAGGTTTGTCTTTCAGGTCGGTCGCTAAACCAACGTTATAAGTGACCTGGAATCGGAGATATTTAAAGTCGTCCACTTTTCTATAACAGACCTGTGGTCAAGTTGTACAGTGGAGTTTGCAAACGTGGTTTTATTCGTTAAAGGGAGAGCTAAAGGTAATTGTACATGCTTAAATATTAAATAAAAAATACAAATTGTATTTATTGCAACTGTTTCACACGTACTGATTCCATCATATATTGTGTCATTTTGTGGGTCCAAGCAAACTTATAGTATCAAAACCTTCATTATATACATGGTGAAATGCAAATGTTTTATACTCTATGTACTAATGACAGTAGAATAAACCACAGACATATAAAAAGTCCCAGTCATACAAAAAAAATACCGTGATATACCGTAAAACTATCAAAATCTTAAAAAATACCGTGATACAAATCTTCGGTCATACCGCCCAGCCCTAAACTACAATAACATGATCCCCTAGTGAAGCATGGAGATGGGTCAGGATGTTTTTCTGCTAAATAAACAGGCAATCTGGACCATGTGAAGGTCAGCATGGATTAACAGAACTATTAAGGCGCTGTAAAGAGAACTAACTGTTCTGCCACACATGCTGAAGCTCAACCTTAGTGATAATCAGACTTAACGATTCAAATGATTCATTCATTCAAGTGAATCGGTTGATGAATCACGAATGCAAACATGTATATGAAATATCGACGTTTGGGACACAGCCAGCGTGTTTAAAAGTAAATTAAAGTTTAACTCATGATTAAAGTCCAGAGTGAATCTATACTACACTAAAACAAAGTGATTTATCTGTAAATAAAGAGATAAACACATAACTGAATCAGAAGTATCAGTCTCTCTCTCTCTCTCTCTCTCTCTCTCTCTCTCTCCTCACACATCTTAATCCCAGTATTAACATTATTAGTGTGAGGGTTACCGCTGAGCTGTCTATCCACAATAACACAATCAGTGAACATTATTAAACACCATCAACATAACCGCTGAGTTCAGAACACATTTCTATCATTTATATTCACCTCAGCTGCTGGAGATTTGGATTTTCGTTTCCCGCGTCCCGCCATGTTTCTTTTCTTATCCAAACACGCACACCGCTGACGTCATTACGTACGAAACCTGCGGGGTACGTAGTTTGTATACTACATACTACATACTACTGCTTTCATACTACATACTACATACTACTGCATTTATACTACATACTACTGCATTTATACTACATACTACTGCTTTCATACTACATACTACATACTACTGCATTTATACTACATACTACTGCATTTATACTACATACTACACACTACTGCATTTATACTACATACTACACACTACTGCATTTATACTACATACTACTGCATTTATACTACATACTACATACTACTGCATTTATACTACATACTACTGCATTTATACTACATACTACTGCATTTATACTACATACTACATACTACTGCATTTATACTACATACTACATACTACTGCTTTCATACTACATACTACATACTACTGCATTTATACTACATACTACTGCATTTATACTACATACTACACACTACTGCATTTATACTACATACTACACACTACTGCATTTATACTACATACTACTGCATTTATACTACATACTACATACTACTGCATTTATACTACATACTACTGCATTTATACTACATACTACTGCATTTATACTACATACTACATACTACTGCATTTATACTACATACTACACACTACTGCATTTATACTACATACTACACACTACTGCATTTATACTACATACTACTACATTTATACTACATACTACATACTACTGCTTTCATACTACATACTACATACTTTATACTACATACTACATACTACATACTACTGCATTTATACTACATACTACTGCATTTATACTACATACTACTGCATTTATACTACATACTACATACTACTGCATTTATACTACATACTACTGCATTTATACTACATACTACTGCATTTATACTACATACTACATACTACTGCATTTATACTACATACTACTGCTTTCATACTACATACTACATACTACTGCATTTATACTACATACTACTGCATTTATACTACATACTACACACTACTGCATTTATACTACATACTACACACTACTGCATTTATACTACATACTACTGCATTTATACTACATACTACATACTACTGCATTTATACTACATACTACTGCATTTATACTACATACTACTGCATTTATACTACATACTACATACTACTGCATTTATACTACATACTACTGCATTTATACTACATACTACACACTACTGCATTTATACTACATACTACACACTACTGCATTTATACTACATACTACTACATTTATACTACATACTACATACTACTGCTTTCATACTACATACTACATACTACTGCATTTATACTACATACTACATACTACATACTACTGCATTTATACTACATACTACTGCATTTATACTACATACTACTGCATTTATACTACATACTACATACTACTGCATTTATACTACATACTACTGCATTTATACTACATACTACATACTACTGCATTTATACTACATACTACATACTACTGCATTTATACTACATACTACTGCATTTATACTACATACTACATACTACTGCATTTATACTACATACTACATACTACTGCATTTATACTACATACTACTGCATTTATACTACATACTACATACTACTGCATTTATACTACATACTACATACTACTGCATTTATACTACATACTACTGCATTTATACTACACACTACTGCATTTATACTACATACTACACACTACTGCATTTATACTACATACTACTGCATTTATACTACATACTACATACTACTGCTTTCATACTACATACTACATACTACTGCATTTATACTACATACTACATACTACATACTACTGCATTTATACTACATACTACTGCTTTCATACTACATACTACTGCATTTATACTACATACTACATACTACTGCATTTATACTACATACTACTGCATTTATACTACATACTACATACTACTGCATTTATACTACATACTACATACTACTGCTTTCATACTACATACTACATACTACTGCATTTATACTACATACTACATACTACTGCATTTATACTACATACTACATACTACTGCATTTATACTACATACTACTGCATTTATACTACTGTACATACTACATACTACTGCATTTATACTACATACTACATACTACTGCATTTATACTACATACTACTGCATTTATACTACATACTACATACTACTGCATTTATACTACATACTACATACTACTGCATTTATACTACATACTACTGCATTTATACTACATACTACATACTACTGCATTTATACTACATACTATATACTACATACTACTGCATTTATACTACATACTACATACTACTGAATTTATACTACATACTACAGCATTTATACTACATACTATATACTACTGCATTTATACTACATACTACATACTACTGAATTCATACTACATACTACTGCATTTATACTACATACTACATACTACAGCATTTATACTACATACTACTGCATTTATACTACATACTACTGCATTTATACTACATACAACTGCATTTATACTACATACTACATACTACTGCATTTATACTACATACTACTGCATTTATACTACATACTATATACTACTGCATTTATACTACATACTACTGCATTTATACTACATACTACATACTACTGCATTTATACTACATACAACTGCATTTATACTACATACTACATACTACTGCATTTATACTACATACTACTGCATTTATACTACATACTATATACTACTGCATTTATACTACATACTACTGCATTTATACTACATACTACATACTACAGCATTTATACTACATACTACTGCATTTATACTACATACTACTGCATTTATACTACATACAACTGCATTTATACTACATACTACATACTACTGCATTTATACTACATACTACTGCATTTATACTACATACTATATACTACTGCATTTATACTACATACTACTGCATTTATACTACAGTGTATCACAAAAGTGAGTACACCCCTCACATTTCTGCAAATATTTCATTATATCTTTTCATGGGACAACACTATAGACATGAAACTTGGATATAACTTAGAGTAGTCAGTGTACAGCTTGTATAGCAGTGTAGATTTACTGTCTTCTGAAAATAACTCAACACACAGCCATTAATGTCTAAATAGCTGCAACATAAGTGAGTACACCCCACAGTGAACATGTCCAAATTGTGCCCAAATGTGTCGTTGTCCCTCCCTGGTGTCATGTGTCAAGGTCCCAGGTGTGAATGGGGAGCAGGGCTGTTAAATTTGGTGTTTTGGGTACAATTCTCTCATACTGGCCACTGGATATTCAACATGGCACCTCATGGCAAAGAACTCTCTGAGGATGTGAGAAATAGAATTGTTGCTCTCCACAAAGATGGCCTGGGCTATTAGAAGATTGCTAACACTCTGAAACTGAGCTACAGCATGGTGGCCAAGGTCATACAGCGGTTTTCCAGGACAGGTTCCACTCGGAACAGGCTTCGCCAGGGTCGACCAAAGAAGTTGAGTCCACGTGTTCGGCGTCATATCCAGAGGTTGGCTTTAAAAAATAGACACATGAGTGCTGCCAGCATTGCTGCAGAGGTTGAAGGCGTGGGAGGTCAGCCTGTCAGTGCTCAGACCATACGCCGCACACTGCATCAACTCGGTCTGCATGGTCGTCATCCCAGAAGGAAGCTGACGCACAAGAAAGCCCGCAAACAGTTTGCTGAAAACAAGCAGTCCAAGAACATGGATTACTGGAATGCCCTGTGGTCTGACGAGACCAAGATAAACTTGTTTGGCTCAGATGGTGTCCAGCATGTGTGGCGGTGCCCTGGTGAGAAGTACCAAGACAACTGTATCTTGCCTACAGTCAAGCATGATGGTGGTAGCATCATGGTCTTGGGCTGCATGAGAGTTGCTGGCACTGGGGAGCTGCGGTTCATTGAGGGAAACATGAATTCCAACATGTACTGTGACATTCTGAAACAGAGCATGATCCCCTCCCTTCGAAAACTGGGCCTCATGGCAGTTTTCCAACAGGATAACGACCCCAAACACAACCTCCAAGATGACAACTGCCTTGCTGAGGAAGCTGAAGGTGAAGGTGATGGACTAAACCCAATTGAGCACCTGTGGCGCATCCTCAAGTGGAAGGTGGAGGAGTTCAAGGTGTCTAACATCCACCAGCTCCGTGATGTCATCATGGAGGAGTGGAAGAGGATTCCAGTAGCAACCTGTGCAGCTCTGGTGAATTCCATGCCCAGGAGGGTTAAGGCAGTGCTGGATAATAATGGTGGTCACACAAAATATTGACACTTTGGGCACAATTTGGACATGTTCACTGTGGGGTGTACTCACTTATGTTGCAGCTATTTAGACATTAATGGCTGTGTGTTGAGTTATTTTCAGAAGACAGTAAATCTACACTGCTATACAAGCTGTACACTGACTACTCTAAGTTATATCCAAGTTTTATTTCTATAGTGTTGTCCCATGAAAAGATATAATAAAATATTTGCAGAAATGTGAGGGGTGTACTCACTTTTGTGATACACTGTACATATTACATACTACTGCATTCATACTACATACTACATACTACTGCATTTATACTACATACTACTGCATTTATACTACATACTACATACAACGGCATTTACACTACATACTACTGTACATACTACTGCATTCAAACTACATACTACTGCATTTATACTACATACTACTGCATTCATACTACATACTACTGCATTCATACTACATACTACTGCATTCATACTACATACTACTGCATTTATACTACATACTACTGCATTCATACTACATACTACTGCATTTATACTACTGCATTAATACTACATACTACTGCATTCATACTACATACTACTGCATTAATACTACATACTACTGCATTCATACTACATACTACTGCATTTATACTACATACTACTGCATTAATACTACATACTACTGCATATATACTACATACTACATACTACTGCATTTATACTACATACTACATACTACTGCATTTATACTACATACTACTGCATTCATACTACATACTACTGCATTTATACTACATACTACTGCATTTATACTACATACTACTACATTCATACTACATACTACTGCATTCATACTACACACTACATACTACTGCATTTATACTACATACTACATACTACTACATTCATACTACATACTACTGCATTCATACTACATACTACTGCATTTATACTACATACTACATACTGCTACATTCATACTACATACCACTGCATTTATACTACATACTACTACATTCATACTACATACTACTGCATTCATACTATATACTACTGCATTCATACTACAGCATTCATACTACATACTACTGCATTTATACTACATACTACTGCATTTTCACTACATACTACTGCATTCATACTACATACTACTATATTTATACTACATACGACATACTTCTGCATTCATACTACATACTACTGCATTCATACTACATACTACTACATTTATACTACATACTACTACATTTATACTACTGCATTTATACTACATACTACTGCATTCATACTACATACTACTGCATTTATACTACATACTACAGCATTGCGGAAGGCATAGGTTTGCTGTGGCAGGTGCTTACCTGAACGGGAGCGGGGGGTAGGCGGTTAGGGTTGCACCTATAAAAAATATTACAGGTCTTACACCGTCATAGGGACATTATCAAAATGTTTCATTTAGGCTGTTTAACCTATATTATTTTCGCTCTTTATATTAATAAATCAGAACTATATTTTAGGCAAAACAACATGCATAAAGAACATCATGTAACATTTTTTTCTCAATAGTGCAAACAACATTTTTACATAATCCATCTTCACTCGGGCATGTACTCCTTCAAGAATTCTTGCAATTTCACTTTAAAAAAAAATAAAACAGACCTGGTATTATAAAAAATGCTGAACATTTCTCACACTTTCATAAATACTTGTTTTTTTTTATTTGTGTTTAGTTGATGTATTACAGTGAGCACTGTTTGGAATAAACTTTACTGTGTGGCATCTTTTGCTGGCATGTTACTTTTTTGTATTATATTTTGTTAGAATTTCATATCACATGTACACTGTCAATTTGATATTTTCTTCCACAAAGTAATTTTAGTTAACCAAACTAGATTTCTTTTTAGGGTCATTTTTTCTGTAGTTCAGCTTCTTCCAGTGTGGAAGTCTCAGTCTATTCTGCAGCATTTCTCTCCCATTGATAAAAATACGGAATAAAGCGTGTCCCGTATCAGTTCAATATGGAACGCCACATTTAGTTTCAAAATAAGGATCAATTCCGTATTTTACGGGATGGTTGGCAACCCTACCTATACACATAAAAATATCTCATTTTCCTATACGTTTAGTGTCATGTTCAGGAAACTGTCATTCCATATAAAAGACCACACATCACTAAATTAATACCAAATAAGCTAAAATGGGTAAATAAATAAATGTACTTTATTGCAATACTACTACATCATACATAGTTCATTTTATTGTTCTTTAATTAGGCTTCAGTTTTACATGATCAGATTTAACAGCTAACATTTAAACCTTTAACAACTGTATCAAAAAGTAAACAGTATATGACTTCCATTTAAAAAGTGCAGTTCTTAATAAGCTAATATATTCAACATAAACATAAGACACTATTTATGCTGTGACTTACATCACAATCATTGCATTGACACTTTGATCCTAAATCTTATAACCATCACCAGAAGGACACCATTTTACAAGATGCTTAAAAATTGGCATTGTAGTAACGGTATCAAAATAAGTATTCATGATCATAAAACCGTGCTAATATCAACAATAGCCATTTGTGCTAACAATCACATTTTTAAATTTACATTTCATTTGAAAAAGCAACTTAAAAGTAAAGTACCATCAAATTCAGAATACAGCTCAGCAGTTAGCACGCCTTGGTCAATGCGTATAAAGGTGCAAAGAGTATTAACAAGTTGTTTTTAAAAGTTTTATTAGGGCAGTACTCCTTTCACTGAGATACGGTCATTTTTCCTAGCTGTAGTTTATTAGCTTCAATTTTCTACTACTGTCTCACTGTGATGTTGTATGCAACAGGTCCTTTGAATGTGAATCCTAGATAAAATGTGATTTTTTCATTGCCATAGGGCACTGATGGTGCATGAAAAGGAGAAATTGGGAATTCTTTGGGACCCTCAATGTACACAGTTCCATTCTCAGTCCAGCCAGACACTCGTTTGAGGACTTTAGCAATTTCTGCTGCTTTCCACAGTTCACCTTGGAACCATATCACACCTCTTTTTGAAATCGTGGGAATTTCTCTGATGGTTTCAATTTTGCTTTTGTAGACAAATTTTTCATATCCAACTCCATTTCCCAGGAAGAAGTGAGTGTAAATACGTCTCCTTCTGTGGGGAATTTCCTTCATTTTGGCCCAGTATCTTTGTTGGAGACAATTAACAGCTGAGAGAACTATTTTATATTTGTCCTCTTTTTCATCTTTGGTGTCATGCTCTTCTGGCCAGAACAGTAAGATGCATAAAAACAGAGCACTTGACAGGCATTTGGTCTTGTCTTGAGGGAACAGGTGGGTGAGTTTTTGCAGACTGTTTAGAGCAGCCAGTCTTGGTGACTGAGCAGACAGTGTACCTAAAGCAAAATGTGTTGCGATATAGTTCACAAGATCCACCTGATGCATTTTAGCACCCACTGGGTTTTCCGGGTACAGATAAATTATGTCCCCAAAAATCTTTACTCTGTCCTTATCATTCTGGTCCAAGATGGAAAAAATTGTTGTGATGTTCCCCCCACCAAATTGGTAGATAATCATTCGTTTAATAAAGAGGGTCATATTAGCTGGGTTTGACTGCCACTGATGAGGCACAGTGCTGAGTGAGACATCACTAAAAAACCTGCCATAAACAGAAGACTTGGTTACCAACCAGCGCTTGGGGTGATTAATGGTCAGCTCACACTTTTTAGAAGTTTGCTTTTCATCTGCATTTAGGTCTGTCTGAAAATAACTCAAGTCTTCTGAAATCCACTCCAGTGCCTCACACATTATGCTGTGAATCTTTTTGAATTTGAAGTGAAAATTCTCCCATGGTTTTTCAACCTCTGTAGGAATGTGATCTGTAAGAAAATACTGTAGGAATTCAGAACGACCATCACTTTTGTTTGAGAACACATGAAGTAAAGAAATTAGTTCTAACAAGCTGCATCCCACCTCTACAACTGCAAAGAATCCTGAATTGTTCATGGTCTCAATTTCAGCCACTGCTGCCCACTGACATTCTTGGAAACATTCAATGGCTTTAAGCGCAGTTTCAATGGCATTCGCTGTGGTTTCTGCTGTTCTGTGGGTCTTTTCCATAGATTTGCATTTAGTTGAGAACCACCTTCTGTACACCTGACCTTTGGTGTCAAGAATATAGGAGTCGTTAGGCATTTTATATGCTGCAATGTTTGCCCACTGTTCTGCCTCTTCAAATTTTTCATGACTGTAACAGAGACGAGCTAGTTGCTGGGCAAAAAAAGCATCCTTGTTGAATCTTTTGTATGCTTGATTAAGAAGCTCAATAGCTTTTTCTGGTGATTCCTTTTCTCTCACATGCTCAATGAGGGGAGAGAAAAGGCTGTCAGATTCATCACCTTTGCTGATCCTGTGACATTGCATGAACAAAGCATGAAGAAACTTCACGTATTCTGCTCTTCCAAATCTGTGCTCAAAGAGTACATCACTGTTGAGAAGATCAAGTGCAAGATCACTTTGTTGTTTGTCCCTCAAAAGCTGATTCAGAATTTCCTTTGCAACCAATGGATGAATGATTCTGATAGATTTAATGTTGGTCCTTTCATCTCTTAAAAATATTAAGATTACTTTAGCCTGATCACCCAGTGCAGACTCAAATGCATGTTGTTGAAATCTGTCCATGCAGAAAGATAAATTAAGGAGGGCTTTACTGTGTGACAGAGAAATAAAGGAGTTCTGTACATAGGTGTTAAGCAGAGCTACATAGAGAATGAGCTGGGTGACAACAGATGCATGATCAATGTCCTGTAGCAAATGCCTTACAAACTTCTCGACATATTCAGCAATTATCTTATCTTTAAATTCCAGACCCATCAAAATAAGTGTCAGAATAAATTCCGGTTGGAACCCTTGTTTAAGTTTTTGTAGTTTACCTTCAAATAGTGTTCTTTCTTCTGATGAAAGTTTGTGAGTGACAGACACATTCAGCAGAGGAGACTCTTTACACAGTTTCTCTGGAGTATATGATCGTCTACAACTGAGAAGAATGAAGCATGGTGTTCCATATGCAATTTTCATAGTGTGAACAGCCACATCTAGTTCATTTTTCAAGTCCTCTAAGTACTCTTTGTCACAATCCTCAACAAGTAAGAGAACAGGAAGGCATTTCTGTGGATCTTTTTCCTCATACTCCCTAAGCTTAACAGCATGTTCTGAAACTGTGCCGACAGGATATGATGGTTTTACAACTGCACACCTTAAATCCTTTCTGTGAGTCCAAAGAATCTGTCTTGCTACTGTACTCCCACCACTGCCAGGATGATGGCATATGTTGATGCAACTGACGGGCATCTGATCTGGACTCCATTTAAGAGAATCCTTTAGAAGTCTTGTCACTTCATTAAAAGCATCTCTTTGAATTACATCCCCAACATACTTTTTCTCTGCAAGCCATAAATTCATCCATGTCACTTTTGCTCCAAGATAAAACTGTCTTTCTATTTCATCCTTATCTGATTTAATTAATTCATGGCTGGTGTCATCACACTGATTGGCACTTAAAATCTCTCAAGAACACATCCTTTCCTCCTCGCATGTCTCAAGACAGCATTCCCCTTTGAAATAAACAGGTAAACGCTTAGTCGTTCTAGTAGTTGTGGTCTGGGTTTTCTGGAGAGTTGCATTGATGTGGCTCATTTTCATCCCAACAACACTTGAACGCTTTATAGTTTCCTTGTCACATGATCCAAGAGCAAAGTTTTCCCATTTTTTAAAGTTTTCCACCGATTCGGAGATGCATATGACGTCTTCATGGCCATTCATGTCTGTGAAAAACTCATAGAATGTGTTCAGAAGAGGTCTATCAACAGGGGAGGTAAGGAAGAAGATCACAAGAAAGGTTCCCTTGGGCAAAATGTCTTTGCAAATCAGTGATACACAATCCTTAAGGTAAGTCCTTCTTGTTTTAAACCATGTATTATCATCCAAATAAATCTCGTTGCCTTTAAAATCACTTCGTCCATTACAAAATATCCAACTTGTTTGGTCGAACAAATGGAGATGATTCTGAAATTGTCTAATATTCATGCCGCTAGGAATTTTGTAGTCTTGCATGAAATGAAAGTTCACAGCATGGTGCTTAACATATTCATGGCACAACCCGGACACCATGGAGTCTGGATCAAAGTCAAACACACAGAACAACTTCATGTTCAGTAAGAAATCAATGTGTCTTAGATCCTCCTGTGAGAACTTGTTTGTAACAAGTATGTACCATTTTTCCTTCTCCATTAGTTTCTTTCCACTAGTTACCAGCATGATAAGTTTTCTTCCGAGATCTTGGCAAAGGCCTGGGTTTGTGAAACGATGTGCTTGCTCTGCCTCATGTCTTCGTTCGTCTCTCATGTAAACTACTTGATAAAATTCATTTAGCTCAATAACTGGTTCTGTTTTGGAGCCAACTCTGCGAAAGACTGTAGCTTTTTCATATTCAATCTTATTGGATTTCTCTTTAAAGTTTGGTAAGCAGACAGAAAACACCCTTTTCCTAACTATGCTTAATGTAGGTACAATGTCAAATTCAACTACGTAGTGTTCTTCTTCACTTTTTGGATCAACTACCTGAATGAACTCGGGTGGCCGAATACACTGCCGCACAAGCTCATTGTTAGTGAAACACTTTTCAATGTAATCTAACGCATCAACATAGATATCCTTTTCCTTGATGGGTATGCCTAAGATTTCACCATGCACATAGCCCTTATCCTGCTTGCTGTCCATTATACCAAAGTGTATTGTGCCATTTGATCTAATGTTGATGCATCCTGTGGCAAATTTGAAAACTTCCTTTGCTAACTTCGCTTGAAGTCTTTGTTGGTCCAAAGTTGCAGCGAGAGTAAATGCCTTGTACTCGTGACATGGTGTTATAAGATCAACGACACCTGACTCAGGCTGAAGAACATCATGCTTCACATATGTGTAATCGTTGCCCTTTTTGCCCAAAGGGCGTGAGTTTGTATCCCTTTTTACTGTTGGAACATGTGGGAAATCTTCTTTACTTTCTCCTTTCTGGGGAGCGTTTGTTATTGAATCATTCTTGATGGATGATGCTTCTTGGTCTGCGTTTTCAGCAGTTCTTTCATGTTTTGTAATGCTGGGTTGCTTCTGAACCTTTTGGAAGGTTTTAATGAGCTCATTTCTATTCTCAAGTATCAACAGTGCAGGGCCAGATTTCATGCCAGCCTTTTTCGTTAGAAAGTCTTCTGTGATTTTAAGAAGGACTCGGCCATCTACTTCCTCTTCTTCAAGCTTTTTAATGTAATTTTCTTTCACCCCTATTGAGGCTAACCATGTGCCTACCATGGACTCTGTCCATTTTTCAACAGGTTTGGAGTAAAGGTCCTCTATAGGGGAGGAAAAACATTAGGTTATGACATGTAAGGACATATACAGTATGTAACATGTATGTGAATCTCATGCATATAATGATACTTACCCATTATGCCTTGTGCAGGATGCAGTTCCTTTAACTTTCACATAAAGGCACCTAAAAGAAACAGATCCAGTTAATAAATTACATATGATGGTCATTCTTGTTTGCTTGGTAATGTCTTTTAAAATAATTCACCTCATTCTCTGCCAAGCTAACTGAACATGTGTAAGCATGATGCATATAAGTTGCTGTGTGACAGCCTACTTCCTAACTTTGGTCCATTAAATACTAGTAGTTGAAGCCTTGCTCAGGGGCCCAACAGCGGCAACTTGGTGATGGGGCTTGAACCGGTAGCTCTTTAATCAATAATCCAGTACTTTAACCACTAAGTTACCAAACCCCTACATGAATAAAAAAAAAGCTCTTTAGGGACTCTGTCACAGACCCAACTGGAGAAGCTTACAACGCTACCCGAGACCCTCCCGTCAGCCGCTGCAAGCAAAGTCCACTGTACAGGACTGTAAAAAGTAACTCATTTAGAAGAAAACACCGCCAACCCTGTTCATCCATAAATCAGACAACTAATACGTTAAAAAAGTTTTTTTACTCAAAATGAACAACCTGCACTAACAGACTGTAACAAGCAATTGTTGTTTCTGATCTGCCTATTTCAGCAGTTTGGCAAATGTAAAGTAATAGAATTAATATTTTTTTTGAATTAACAATCACTCATCGATGATCAGAAGTGAGTATTTAGATCTTTATAATGTGCTTGTTTCATAATGTGGTTGTAAAACATGAGAGTAAATCTATAGGCCTTCTATAGGCCCATCTGTAAACCACAGTACGACTTGATGAAAAGGGCGGTACACATGCTGTATTAAATAACACTGATTACTTCTCATGTTGGGTGTTTTCCTTCTGTAAAAAATACGTATAAATGATAATGAAATAATCTAAACACAATACATATCAGATGCACTCGACAACAGCCAAATATTTCTGCTAAATGCTAACTTGATTTTCCATTTGTGGATGTTTCACTCAAAGCCTTTAGGTTCTTACAAGTGACATTTTGAGACTTTAACAAATCGTATAGTATATAGTAAATAAAAGCTTAATTACCGTAAACGAGCATCACTGTCCCAATATCCTGGTCTTTAGGTGAGACTGAATGAATGTATTGTAGCGACCCGCTGCTGTGGCTGAGAAGGGGGCGGAGCTTTACCCAGAAGGACTTGCGGCTATGGTTACAAGATCCACCGTGACCGTGTTATTCAGCACTGGAAATGGGGTTGGCTGTGCTGAGTAATGCAGCAGATGGCATTGGGTTTTGGGCTGTGCAGTTATTAGCTGTGTGGCTATGTATATGTGGTATGAATGTCTATGTGTGTGAATGGATGTTTGTCCACATGGTCACGAAAAGAGCTGATTTCCCATCCCATTTCGTCTTCGACGCCGTAGAAACGCTACAGTATTATCATTCTTAGTTGGATGACCTCTACCTGTTTCTTCTTTTTTTTTTTTGTCGATAAATCATTCAGTCCGAGTACAAAAGTGTTTAAATGTTTAAATAAGCAAATGTTGATAATAAACACGGAGGAGCAGTGGTCTCATCTTCTTGTACTCATTCACTGCGCACTCGTAATGAGTCGAGTGAGTCGATTCGGCTGCGTCCGGAATCGCATACTTCCATTCTCAATAGTACGCGAAATGAGTACGCGAGAGCGGTTAGTATGTCCGAATACACAGTATACACAAAGAGGTACGCGAGAAGTACCCGGATGACCTACTTATTGGGCAGCCATGTTTGAGTATGCAAGCGATGCACACTTGCGGTCCGTTAATGTATCCCATAATGCAACTGGAGCTGCGTAGGCGTTCGAAGCGTAATAAGAAGCAAGAAAGATAGCCGTCCTCTGTTTACAAGTGTAAGTAAGATAAATAAAATAAAACATTTTAAAGACGAATTAATGACAAAAACACGATAAATATCCAAAAGTTTGGCGAGTGGGGTTTGTAATGAGTCTGTAACCATGGTGATATTACGTCATCACGTCCCACGTCATCACTTGACGTTGGAAAGATGGCGGATGTAGTGCGTAGCGGTGTTGTGTGCATACTGCATACTTCTGTACTGGAAGTATGTACTTTTTTACCGGCAGAGTAGTGCATACTTCCTCCAATCTAGTACGTACTCTCTAAGTATGCGATTCCGGACGCAGCTTTTGAGATAAACTTTGGGAGCCGACTCCTTCTTCTGCTGCTTCTTCTTCTTTTAGGTTAATGGCGGGTGCATTACCGCCATCTACTGTGCTTGAGTGTGAAATGAGATATCAGGAAGTGACATTCCTAACCAACACTACCCCCAAGTGGTTAATAATACTAAAAAAATTAATTAAATTATGTTATAGTTACCAATATTCTTTAGAAACCAAAACACCTGCTTGTGTACTAGACCCATCCCTGACCCATAAGAAAGTAACACCTTCATAGAGAAATCTTTGTGTCCATTTTCCTTTAATGTATCAGTGAAGAGTGATCTTTGTGCACAATGTTTTTTAGGCGGTTAGGGTTGCACCTATAAAAAAAACAAAACGGGTCCTATACCGCCATAGGAACATTATCAAGATGTTTTATTTAGGCTGTTTAACATACTGTATATTATTTTCATTCTTTATAATAATAAATCAAAACCATATTTTAGGAAAAACAACATGCATAAATAACATTATGTAACATTTCTTCTCAATAGTGCAAACAACATTTTTACATAATCCATCTTCACACTGACATGCTGCCCCGGTTCTGCACTGCGTTGCTTAGGTAAGCAGTGAGAAAATCTGGGGGGCAATGTTCACCCCCTGGCCCTGCATGTTTTGCCCTATGCCGGATTCAAACCTAGGGCGGAAAAATATGCGTGATGCGCTCTGCCCAGTGCGCTACTCAAACAACATGGTAATGAGCAGGTTGTTATGCTGATATACCTGCGCAGTTACTAACACTACAAGTGAATACGACTTAAAATAATAACCAAACACTTTCTCCTGTGTCATACACATCGCCCTGTCTCAGTCTAATCTGCAGCATTTCTCTCCCACTGATAAAAATATGGAACAAAGCACGTCCTGTATTAGTTCGATACGGAACGCGACGTTTAGTTTCCAAATAAGGAACGATTCCGTATTTTACTGGACGGTTGGCTATTTGACATGTTCAATGTGTTGTCCCTGGTGCTGAACACAGAGCTGAAGGTGCTGGATCCAATCCAAACCCGCATGAGAAGAAATGCTGTCACAAGCCTCCATGATGCCGTGCTGAAGGTGGTGTTTGTTGCGGATTTTCTCAGCATACACAATTTGTTTGAGATGACCCCAGAGATAAAAGTCGAGTGGTGTGAGGTCAGGTGATCTGAGCGGCCATTGCACAGGACCACGACAGCCAAGCCAATGACCAGGGAATTGAATATCCAGCCACGAACACCTGCTTCGTAGTGTGGTGGAGCCCCATCCTGTTGGAAATGACAGGGGAAACTGCCATCTTCGGTCAGAATGGATGGGAACACTGTTTCCTGTAGTGTTGTCAGGTAGTGCTGAGCATTTAGGGTCCGGTCAATGAAAATGGGTCCAATTACACGGGTGCCCCATATTCCACACCACACCATAACCTTCACATCACCTACGACTTTGGTGTCTGCCGTCCAGTGAGGGTTTTCGTCACTCCAGTACCTCACGTTCTGGTGGTTGACCTCACCACTGGCAATCGATTTCTGAGAAAATTCTGGTCTTCTTTGATATGCTACATGACCACCTTCCCATTGGTAAAACTTGCCCTTGATCCAATATGGTGGCTTTTAAGATGGCGACCATGTTCCGGACATAGCCTAAAAGATTGCCCCCCCCTCACCCATTACTTGCTGGGGTATTCAGATGTGTCATTTTCCCTTTCGTTTCTGAAATAAAAGACTGTCCTGGGACTTTTGACTCACCCTGTAGATTGCTCCATGACTTATGAGGTCCTTAAGGATCCATTTGGTTCCCAGTTAATTTACAGTAAACTCTAATTTATATCATTTGTTTGTGTTTTTGTACATAGAAATGTTTTTAAAAAGTAATTACATGTCTTACGGTTTGTTGTGTGCCTTTTATTAGTGTCAAGTATTATGAGCAGCAAATATACCCTTGTCAAACACAAATCCACAGCAGTGGAAGACAAATTGACAGCACTAAATCGGGAGGAAAAAGGGAGAAAATGCATAAATAAATAGAAAAAAAATCCTTGAATTTTCAGCTTGACCTTAGCAGTAGACCACTGTTCCATATCCATACCCAATATGTGCAGTCCAACTAGCCCCATTTACACAGGCGCAAAAAAAGACACCAATTGCAAACATTAGGAGGCCATACCACTAAGATAAATGACACTATAGAACCTTCTACACAAATTTAATCAAGAAAATCCACAATAAGTTAAAATCTGAATAAATAAGTCAGAGAAAACAGTTGCAGGTACAGTATATGTAAACAACAGCATTTTCATGCTTTATGATTTTAATGCATTTTATTTATTTGATTTGTCATTCAACGTAGTGTATTAAATAATCCTACATTAGGAATGTAAAGTCCAAGGTGCGTACATGTAAAACGGTTTATCAGCGTGTACATCATAAACCACAATCGGACATGTCTTTAAACATTCAAAGCGTAGCAAAACACCACCGCTGATTCTCCAGGTTATCACGACACCCAAGAGAATCTGTGTGAAATGTAAACTTCTTACATTCAAGCAAAAAAGTTTTTCAAGTTTTACATGATTTATTTATACT